>NW_009232543.1:0-40601 GCF_000690835.1 Fulmarus glacialis
CCCCCCAGCCCCTGAGCCCCACACAGCCGCTCGCTCATTCCCCCCTGGTGGGATGGGGGAGACAATTGGAAGGATAAAAGTGAGAAAACTCATGGGTTAAGTTAAGACAGATTAATAGGGAAAGCAAAAGTCGCATGCACAAGCGAAGCAAACCAAGGAATTCATTCTCTACTTCCCATCGGCAGGCAGGGGTTCAGCCATCTCCAGGAAAGCAGGGCTCCATCACGTGTAGTGGTTACTTGGGAAGACAAACGCCATCACTCCGAATGTCTCCCCCTCCTTCTTCTTCCCCCAGCCTGAGGGGGAATATATGCTGAGCCTCATTTCATATGGTATGGAATAGCCCATTGGCCAGCTGGGCCAGCCATCCTGGCCATGCTCCCTCCCAGCCCCTTGCGCACCTGGCAGGGCACGGGAAGATGAAAAGTCCTTGACTAGCGTAAACATTACTTAGCAACAACTAAAACGTCAGTGTGTTATCAACATTATTCTCATACTAAATCCAAAACACAGCGCTATACTAGTTAATAGGAAGAAAATCAACTCCATCCAAGCCGAAACCAGGACACCACTTTAATTTTAATGTTTTCAATATGTACGACTTCAATACTATACAGTTGTTTAAGAAAATATGACTTAATGCCCTGAATATAAATTAAACAAAGTCACTACATTATTTTATTTCTATATAGGCTTCCAGATGGATTTTCCCAACTGTTAAATCTAACGCAGCTGTACCTGAATGATGCTTTTCTTGAGTTTTTGCCAGCCAATTTTGGCAGGTAAGTTGAATTTGAAATTTAATATCTACATTTAGTTTTACATTTATGCAGAGCAGTTTTTGCTACTTCTCAAGCAAAGTGTGAACTGGAGTAGGGGAAGAAGTGCACATTACCAATGCATGTATGCCATTATGAGTTACAGAAAAAAACCCTGAATCTTTATCACCATTTTTCAATTGGGCTTTTGAAGGACAGACAGAATGCTAATAAAGAGCCAGGAAATAAAACTCATTTACATGCTTGCTTTTTTTATAATACAAGTCTGGTAAGTATGGGATTCTAGTATTTCTGAAATACAGGTTGTTTATCATTTAGTAATTGGAGTGAAGCAAATAATGACGTCTGTAATTCCACTTGTCCTCTCCTGGATGCACAGATTCCTTCATTTACATCTATAATTCTCAAGTGCCTTGTTGTCAGGAGTCTTTCTGAAAGACTTAGCATATTTATGGTGTGCTGACTAAGCAAAATTTTTCAGTGTGATAGGTTAAATACAAGACAAATACTAAACCCCTACCTCTTTAAGATGGATTAAATCTTGGGAGCAAAAGGATAATATTGTTAAAAGGAAGACTCCTAGATGAGCATAGTTCATTCTGTTCTCCTTGTTATGCTGATTTAGCTATTTCTGCTTTTTTGCCCTCTCTTCACTTTTATTTTATGCTCTCTTTTCCTATATTGTCACTCTCCTACTCCATCTCATGTCCAGCAAGCCTCTCTTTCAGGAAATAAGGCTATTAGTTAATTGTGTTAAGCTGTGTGAAAGCAATTGCTTTAGGCTGTATGGTTATAGTTGGGTCAGCACAGTTTAGAAGAGATTAGAAAAGCCCCCAAACAGAGTGCTGCAGAAGTTTGGCAGATCTGGAGATGTACAATGAAAGATGAGCACAGGTGCAGTCCATTAGTTTTTTAGTCATTTGTGATTGGAGTTGTTGGCCTTTTCTTCTCTGTCCAGTTATTAGTCATTCCCTGATGAACAATTAAAAGCACCAGGTCTGTTACACTCTCAGCTAACAAAAAAGCTGCTTATGATGCAGGAGCATGAATTATCGTGCTTGTTTCTAGTACACAAAGTTTGCATTTCAAAAGCCTTCACTGAGGTTGAAGAAGAAATATCTGGAAGATGCATAGTTTTTACTTGTTGGCATTTTAACGATTGCCTATGCATTTTTCTGTTCTGTTTTTTTAATAGTCTAAATAAATGGCAAAATTTTCTTAGTAAAAACCAGGCACTACAGATGAAATTGAAGACTTCATGTTGACACAGTTGGTCTTATAAGTAGTTGATTTTACACATAGTTTAAAAAAGCCTCATTATAATTTTTTCTTCATCACTGTCTGCTTCTATAATGCTTAATGGTTAGGGAAATGGTGAAGTCATTAATTACTAACAGCATAAGAATAAATCAGTTACTGAAGGCAACTTGAAAGCCAATTCTCCAGTGTAGTGTTTCTCTTAATAGCTATGAAGAATTCAACCTTGGTTTTTAAAATATAAATAGTAACTTGCAGCATCCTATCTTGTAGCTAGGAGAATGAAACTGAAATTAAGATTTTTCTCATCATCTGTTTTTAAATGAATTCAAAGTATTTATATAAGTTTACCTGCTAACAACGGTATTGCACAGAATAAATACTATTTTATAGGAAGATAATGTTTAGATCAAATAAATTAGAAAACAAGGAATTGGTAAAATGCCATTTCAAAGTAAGGTTCAGACCCCCTTTGACATTAAGTACTTCTGTTCTGTAAGTGATCAGACTGCTTTGCCACCCCACAGCTTTACAGCTAGATATATAAATGCTTGCTAGTGCAAACGGTCTTTTAACTTGTACTTCAGAATATGGGAATACTTTTTAAAAAAACAAACAAACAAAAAAGCTTTGGTAGAAGCTTCTGGGATATTTAGAGCACTGTTGGTTATTCCCATAAAGGACAAGGCTTCAGCTTCTTCCAATTTGGTGCATTAATTGTTTTGTATGTGGCCTTATAGCTATTACTTTTCATTGCATGGGAACACATGAAGTAACAGAGTTCTGTTGCCTGCTCTTGCTGGAAACTATAGGCAATAATGCCTCTTAAAAACTAAGCCAATGCCATATTAAAGCTAGCAATGTTTTTATGCTCCTTGTGTCAGGGTCTCTGTTCCAGCAGTTCAAGTTAGAAACCTGGTTTCCCACATCAATTTCTCTCTGACTGTTCATATTCATTTGTTCCACATTTTAATTGCTGTCATCTCTCACAAGTGTTATCCCCCATTCTCTCACCTGCTGTTTTTATAGTGTTCTCATACCACTCTTTTAAATTGTTAGACTAAACAAAATTCTCTTTCCAATTCTCGTTCCCTCTGGTATGGTAGGTTTTCCTTTGTGCCTGATTATATTAATATGTCTTGGAATGAGTTTCAGTTTGAATTCATCATCTTCTTTTTGACAGAGGCTGACGACATGCATAGCTATATTTAGAATTCAAATTGAGATCTCTTCATGGCTTGTACAATGTCATGATTATCTTCTTGTTTTTCTTGGAAATGTCTGCAGTTACACTCTAGTGTTCCACTAGCCCTTTTTGCAGCTGCCTAGTGTTGTTTCCCACATGATCGACTAATGCATTGGACAGCTCAGTTAGAAATGGCTGATGACTCTACAAGGAAATCATAAGTACTTGACTTGGTGCTATAACATCTTGTCCCTTTTCTATTTTTTTTCACCCCTGAAGGTTGTACAGTTTTTTTCCCTACGGTGTCCTAATAATTCAGTGTATTGTCTCTGACTGTCTTTTGTAGCATCAGCCAACTTAAACATTTTTGCTATCCTTTAAGGTTGCTGTTAAAAAATATTGAACAGGATAGTCCCAAAATGGGTCTTTGAGCACCTCATCTGTAACATTCAGCCTGATGTTTAGAAAAGAAAACTTCGTGTAATGCAAACTACTTTTGGTATATCCATGCAGCATTTTTTTACTTTTTTTACATGTTTTATTACATTTACCTCCATGCTTTATCCTTGCCTTCAAAATTTGTGCTAAAACTTTGCATACTATTGAGGTCAAGATTATCCAATCTTTTTTCCCCTTCTTTATGAGCATTGCATGCTTGCTGTCCTTCAGTGATGTTGTACCAGTCCAGCCTGTTAGACTTAAAAAAAATCACCAGACTTTTGATTAAATGTGCCAGTTCCTTCGGAATTCTGAGGTGATAAAGTGGGGTTTTTTTTCCCTCCACTCCCAAATTCTAATTTGAATGCATTAATGTTGGCATGGATTGCAGAGTTAGCCTTTATGCCAGTGTCCAGAAATCTGAGAATTGCTTATGCTTACCTAAGAAAACCGTATCTGTTGTATCCAAATACATCATATATATTTACATTTAAATATACAAATACATAAGCAGAGGATTCTAAACTTGAAGCTTACTACATGCTGATTTTGAGATAGGGCTTTAAAAGGGAAACATTATTTGCTGATAGGTGTTAAGATAAGCAAGGAGTTTATCTTCAGTGTCATTCTAAAAACTCTGAGAATGTTGTCTGTAATGGGGTATTGCTTCCAGAGACTTTTTACTATGATGTTGCAGTGAATTTACTTTTAATTTTCTTTCTCAACAATTTGCCAGTAGTATTTGCAGTAGTAGATATTTTTAGTAGTATCTGCTTTGGGATAATTTTTTACACAAATGTACAGTGATAATCAAATTGGGGACTTAATTTAGTTACATATATGCAATTTGGCTGAAACTTTTGCGAATGCAACCTGCTATAGGATACATATATTTCAGTCTTCTTGCCTTTATGTTTCAGTTACAACTTAAAAAAAAAAGTATTCTGCATTAGCAAAACTGCAAAGGAGGTGAAAAATAAAGAACATCTCTCTATGAAATATTTTTAGCTTTCCAAGGAATGACTGCTGTTGAACAGCAAGTTTCTAAGCATGCCTGCTATATATTTCTTTTATGTTTTTTTACAGCTTATATAATTAGATCAGATTTAGAAAGAATATTGATCATATCCTGGCAAGGTGTTCATGTAGAGATTTTTTTTATTATTTAAAAGTTGAACTATACTTTAAAAGCAGGCTAAGTTGGTTACATTAAATAACCATGCAGCAAAAGTAATTTTGTTGAGATTGTTACACCAGGTATACTTAAAGTTGAATAATACTCTGTTACAGCTTTGTGTGTAGGTGATGTGTAAATATTTCTGTGGTTATGGGTTTTTACAGTTGAGAAATGAAATATTTCCATATAAGTATGACAAATCTTTGTGATAGAATGCCACAGGAAATGTATGTTCTGCCACTACGACTTCTATTTTTCCTTTAGTATAGGTGGACTAGTTCTCTGTCTGTATTTCTTTTCCAACTTAAACCTCAGTTTTTCAGTTCCGTTATAACAATTCAGATGCTTAGCATGGGTGTTTACACCAGCAATTTAAAGAGCAGCTAGGCTGAGAATTTGATGTGTATTATTATATTAAACTTGAATTAACCCTTCCAGTCATAATGGAAGAAGTAAAAACTGCTTCAGTCCAATATTTCTCATTAATTATGGCAAGAAAATTACTAGTTTAGACGGAGCCTGTATCTCCCAGCTAGGAGAGTTTGAAAATGTTTCCCTAGTAGCCTCTGTGTAGCTTTACACATAAGAAATTCAATATTTGTATCTCCAATTTCTTAGGGTTAGCTGAAGAAAGAACAGAACGTGAAACAAGGTCACAAAGCTATGAATCTTTCTATCACCAAAGGCAGTCTTTAAGTTCACAGAGTTAGCTTATTAGAAGTGTAGTACAGTCAGTTGTGGCTAAAGTCAACAGAGTGTCGGTGTACACATCTATAGTTAGCATATGAATGGAGGTTTGCTTCTACTCCTTTCTGAGAAATTTGGCTGGATACTCATGTTGTGAAGAAAACCTACAAACTGTATAGCTATTTTCCCCGTCATCAAAGCAAAACACCAACTGGTGCCTAATGCAGTGTTTGGTTGTTCTTGGGTTCAGAAGTCCAAGCCCAAAATGACCATTCAAATCTGAGGGTGCTTAAACAAACAAGTTCTGTTTTGTCACAAATTGGTATCGTAGGGTGCAGGTAGGGTAAGAAGGCTAGGAAATCCTTTCATTATGTCCTAGTTTGACAGCAGTGATATTACCATGAACTTTATTTTTATTAGGGTATTCTTTCAGCACTGTTGGAGTGTTGGTTTTTCTTTGAGAGGCTGCGGGGAGGAGGTTCCCCTCCAGCAGTTGCTACCAGATGGCAAGTAGTGCTTGCAATGCTGGGTTACATTGACCTCTGCTCTGTTTCAAGGTGACTGTTATATTCTTAGGTTATTCGCAGGCATGGCAGATTGCTACTTTCAAATGCATCCAAAAATGAGCGAATGTCTAGAGGAAAAATAAATACTGTTTCCAGCTTTCTATTTTTATTTTAAGTATAGTTCTTAATCAAAATTAAGGTTTTTGTCTCTATCCTTACAACATACTCAGTTAAGCACCTTCAGGAAAGACTGGTCTGTTCACTAAGCTCCTTTTTAAGTCAGGGAGCTTAATACCCTATTTTGTGTTGTATGAGGGCTGTTAGTGGGTCACATGTAGAACTCTTGTCTTTACAATCCTGTCTGTATTTAAACCAAACTCAGCTTCTGCGTTTCATTTAACAAAGAGATAGTCTTGTCACTGCTGTCCTTATGCAAAAATTCCACTGGGGATGGTACATTGCTTGAATGTCAAGACTGCTTTGAACTTATCTTGGCCAAGCAGTTGACTTTGGTATTTAGAGGTTATTTATCGTGCAACCAAGGATTTACTGAAAGAAAGGTCAAACTGCCTTCTAACAGAAATATAAAAATGGATTAAGAAGCTGACTAGAAAGAGAACATTGGAAGGAAATGAATTCAAAGGTTGTGTTTACCATGTGGAAGACCACAGGTATTCCTCTGATGAGGCTTGTTATATGAAATGGCTTGATACATTGCCAGTATTAGAAATTCAGCATCTTAACTTGTGCGGACTGATCCTACCTTTCTTCTGTTACTTCCTGTGTACTTCTGTATATGATGATAACATGTACCTATAATGATCCAATGAAGTGCTTTAAAATCTTTGGGATGAAGGAAAACAAATGTGTTCAAATAGGTGCTGAAAAGCAGGCAAGATCTAGTTTGTTTGCTGCTTTACCAAAACTGAACCTCAATGAATAAATGAATTTAAAATAACATGCAGATTTATGCACAAAACATATTTTTATTTTTACAGAAAAAATATTTTGAACTTGTAGATCTTTTTTGAAATTCAGCAATATGAGTAAGTTCAGTGATTGCTCTTGTCATAAAATACAGTATATTGTGATAATTTGTTATGCCTTTCTGTTACAGATTAACTAAACTCCAGATATTGGAACTTAGAGAAAACCAGTTAAAAATATTGCCAAAGTAAGTATGGATGACATTTATTTAAACTACTTTGGAGGGTTCTTTCTGTAGTTATACTAATAATGTAGTGCATATTGAAAAGTAGATCACAGCTTAAAATATGTAGCCAAGTAACTGGACTAAGTTCTCACAAGGAATTTTCCCTTCATCCTGCTAAAATTATTTCTCCCTTCAGACTGACTCGTCTGCCTATTCAGAGATTTTCCTATTCAGAGATTTTTTTTTTTTTGTCTGTCTGTGTCCGGCTCTGTGGATTTCTGACCCACCTGTTGAGCTTTTAAGTCAGCACATGGGCACCTCAGGATGATCTTTCTGAGATGTCTGATGCTTCTTGCACTCAGTATTGTATGGCTGCCCAGATGCCTGTCAGGGTATGGTTCTGATGGCTGAGTCTGAGACTTGGGCATTGGTGATTAAGATCATTAACTCTAAATCAAATGTGGAATTCGAGATGCTTGCTCAGAATGACTGAGGGAATGCTATTCACATGACTTGAACACTTTTTTTTTAGTTTAATATACTTCCGGGCTGAAGAAAATAACAACTCGTTACTGTGTTGCATGGAATCTGTTATGCTGAACCTATTCTATACTGCAACAGGCTTGTTTAGCATAATGGCAGCATGTTCCTCAGACGTGTTTTCAGTAATAGTAAAATAGTTCTGGAAATTCTTACAGCATTTGTTTTGACAGTAAATCCAATTGTATCTCTCTCTTAAAATCTAGCGTCTTTCTAAACCCTGCCTTGCAATTCTCACTCATTTCATCAAACAAGCCCAGGCTGATGGTCTTGCAGTTCCTGCTGTTTCTATGAGCTAGAGCAATGCTCTGAATTTCTGACTTGGACCCTGGAGGTCTAACTGGATTAACAGAGGTATAAAAGGTGAATGAAGAGAGAAACAGAGATCCCAAAGATGGGATGTGAATAACCAGCTGTAGAGTCCTGAGTGTGTTGTGGTGTGCTGTAAAAGGGGTCCTCCTCGGGCAACAGAAACTGGTAAAGAGAGGTACCGGTTTTGGTGGTTGTGAGATGTTTTAGTGGAGAAGAGGAAGAGCTAACAATTGAATATTCACTCTGTCCAGCTCATATGCTAGCAGACACTTTCATGCAGTAGGCTGAAGTGTGAATTGCCAGCCCTTCAAATAAAACAGCCAGTTTTCTTAGTGACTGTAGCAAATCATATGCCTGAGACATGACCAAGGGGTATGTTCCATTGGAATTCCCTTTTTGTGTGCCTAGATACTGTACTGTGGTGTCTGCTCTATAAAGATGCCAGAACTCATATCTGGAATGAAATGTATAGCATCAGAAAGTGTGAATTTAAATCAAGTGTGAAGCATTTTACTCATTCATGTGATATAAATACTCTCTATCCTCCTTTGTTCTTCCTGTTCTCACTAATTTTCAGTAGAAAAAAATTAGAGGACATGTAATTTGGGGTAGTAGCTCTGTACATTAAGTTACTCCCAACTGAGGAACAGTAGCTATAATTAAAATTTATAGCTAATACAGGTCTTGTTTATAAAATTACTCTGACCTTAATTACCATAATTAACACTATTGGCATGAATTACATGCAATATTTTAAAAAGAGTAGTTTACGGAGGTCTCTTGTAGTGATAAGAGACATTTAAACAAATGCTGTAATGTATTTAAGCCAAACACAACTTCTGTTGATGTTGCTGGGAATTTTTTTGTTGACTTCAGTGTTTTCAGAACTTCATCCTTGCTGGAAAATAGCAGCTGTCATGAAGATATCCTCTGCAGCACCTCCATAATGATCTATAGTACTGCTGAGATACCACCTTTATTATTCTCTTCTGGTACATTGTGGCTCAATTAAGGGAGATGAAAGCTATTGAGACTATTTTTTTTTTTTCTTTTTAATTTAACCATATTCATATGCATTTTGCTACAGTGAGACACTGGAACATACATTGTTTATGTATGATGTACACTGGGGAGAAAAAATTAATTGTGGTGTCCATGGTTTGCAAGAGGTGAATCTGCCTTTCAGGATAATACAACCGTGTAGCAGTTGACATGGCCATCAAAGGTATCCATGGCTGGCTTTAGCTGTTACGTTAGAACAGAAGCTGATGTGAAATTCGAATTTACACGGTTTTCCAAACCTGAGTATGTGTTTTAAAAGGAACATGCTATACAGCTTTAAACAGTGTAGAAAATCCAAAAGCTTTTTTTTTAAGCTAGTAAGATGTAGCAGTACATGCTAATATTTTTGCTATAGAACACAACTATCTTTTCTTGTTTCCCTCTCACCTTTTTAGTATTTCCATGCTTACAGCAAATTCTTTCGTATTTGTAATGAGAAATGTATTTGGATAAATTTCTACAGAATCAGCTAGCCCTCTTGCTGAATTAAACATGCACATAATTTTTAACACTAAAGCATAAAGCACTTGAAAGACTGTTAATCAAAATGGGTAATTAATGCCAACACACTAAATCAACCTTGCTTTGTGCCAAATGCATTGTTTTGCTTGGAACTTATCCATAGCCACAGACTGCAAAACTGGTAGTATTATAATGCAAACCAGCTCAATGAAAATATTTCTAGTGAAAGGAAGGCAAAAATACACAGAGACTATTTGAGAGGCATTTATCTGATACATAGCTGAAAGTTGGGAAAATGGTCCAATGGAAATATAAAAAGATTAATTTTTATTTTTTTTCTTGAGCTTCTGTCTTTTGCCTAATTGTCAATAAAAAGAGTAACCTTTTTAGAAAGAAGCAAGTTATTTGAGAGTATAATTATGATGATTCAGGACCCAATGTTGCTATCACACACACCTCTTGAATTGTATGCTACTTGAAGTAAGCTGTAGTGTTAAGCTTAGTGAAGCTGACTATTTACAACATCAGAATCTGAGGCGCAATTTAGACTACCTGATCCCTTAGTGTTGGATTGATTTGACAGCAAGTTCAATAATATGAATTATTAAACAGATTTTTCAGTTTATCGGAGGGGTTACATACCACTGTGGCAAAGATAGAAATAGGTGTAACTCAGTGATCTAGTAAATTTTTGTTTCCAGTCCTGTATTCCTCTTCCTCTAGCATTTAATTTTCCTGTTACTTTAACATTATTGGAAGCTTTGTTTGCCTTTTGTCTGAAGATATAGTTGCTTTATAAACAGTACAGAAAAGCAAAGAGATATTAGTCATAGAATAGCTGAAAGTGCTATAGACTAGGCAGGCAGTGGGGAAGGGGAGGAAAATAACTGAAGCCCTGGTCTTGCAAACACATTTCTGTATGTTTTACAGTTGAGTGGATGTGTTTGCTAGATTACAGACATTTTGGCAAGGAAAAAAAAGGGCCCCAAATCAGTAAAGTTACTTTGTAATATTGTCAATGTTACATAATGTTAATTTTGCAGATACTTGAGAGAGATTTGCAGATATTTGCTCTGGTTCCAAATGGTAAGACCAGGACTCTTGATGAAAAACTGTAACCTTTTTTTTTTTTTTTTTTAGTAAGACAGTGAAGATTAAGGCACAAATGGGAACTTTGGGTTGCCTTAAAGTCATTAAGGATGCAGCACTAGAAGGGTGGGAAGGGAAGGGAGCACCTAGATCTTGGGTTGGACTGGAGTGGAATTTGTGTATCTAGTGTAATTTGGCAGCGGGGAGGAGAGGAGCTTTATTGGTTAGATTCTGTGAATCTGGTGTTAGCTGTGTAAACAGTTTGGCCTCAGAATTGAGTAGTGTACAGTAGGAAGGAAAAAAAATCTCTCAGACCTTGGAGTACGTCGGCCTGGGAGATTGATTGGTGTGTTTGTTTTGGTTTGGGTTGGGGTTTTTTTTTGTGTTTCTTTACCAGACTGTTAAAATAAAAAGAATTCATGTTGAACTGAAAGAAAAAATTCCATTCATCTCAAGCTGCAGTAAAAAACCCAGTCCAACTTTGTTTCAATTCAGCCTCATCAAAATTCACTTAAATCAGATTGATTTTTTTTCATTTTGTTGGTGTTACCTCTGTTTTTTTTCCTTCACTTTTAAAATTTGTATTTATTCCTAAGCTGAAAATGCAGTTCAAATAAAAATCAAGCACTGTCTTAAAACTGTTGAAATGAAAGGACTATGAAAATGTTAAAATAAGCCGTTTTTTTCAAATGATCATTTATTAAAACTAATGTATCAAACTTAACCCCACATAGCTGTGAATCTCCCTTAATCTACCTTTTGAGGCTGAAATTTAGATCATCGGTGACGTTTTGGACTGCTCTCTCTAGTAGCCCGCAGTTTAGCTAACATAGCTTGAAAACAGATGAAATCTAAAACCTTTTTAAATTGAAGCTATCAGTAAAAGTACAGTATGGTGTTGCCCATGAAAACTGCAGAATGATATGCTAGATCCTTTAAGTGAGTCTTCAGCTGTGCTTTTGGGAGATACATTGGGGCAAATTTGTTAGCAACGTATGTCACTAAAATTGGTGTTGGCATGGTCTCATAAAGCTTTGAGAAATTCAGCTTATGCAGTATTTTAGAGGGACTTAGATAATTTACGTTAGAATTGGAAAACGAATTTTAGCAGTTCGCTTACTGATAATCATCCAGTTCATGAGCTTTGAGAAATAAGGCAAAATGTTTCTCAGGTTCTTTTGGAAGTAGTCTTTTCCTGTATTTTTTTCCTTTTCTTCTTTGAGACAGTGGGAATGTGAGTTAAAGGCTTTCCCCGAAAGCCTGTGTGCAGTGCAAAAAATGGCTTCTGCTTTTGTCTTGATCATGTCTTTACCTACTTATGCTAAATTCCTAGCTTTCCCCAACATAATTACTATAATGGAGTGAAAATCAAATCTATAGACAAATGTCGAGTGTAATCCTTTTTGGAGATTATTTCATGAATAATACTAATAATCACTTTAACTTATTTTCAATAAATAAGGCATTTTTCAATAGAATGTAATTTTTGAACTATATATTCAGAACAACTGTAATACTTTGTATTTGAAGAACAACTGAAACTCTGAATAGCTGCATAAAGCATCTTGTGCTCATGCAGATGTTTTTTAAAGATATTAGTGTTCATATATGTATTCCGATAACATAAAAGTACCATTTAGAAGCCCTTTTATTTAGAATTTTATAGTATGTACACACTTACGGTTTATATTTGAAAGTTTTAGATATTATTAATTGTTCTATGGAAATCCATTATTAAATAAATACAGAACATAACGTCATATCAGGGATTCACAGCCTTTTTGAAAATATTTTTAGGTAGTACTACTGTTGACTGGAATGCCAATTGTGTCGGCCACCACGTGTAGTGGTAGATAATCTCTATGGGATACCCAAAGTAAACTTTAAATGGAGGAAAAATTTTGCCAAAGCACAGCTTGAAATAATGGATTTTACTTTATTTACTTGATTTAATCTTTGCCGTAAGTTGGCTTAAAGAGTATTGATGTGTCACAAAATCCAGTTTAGTAATCTGATTTGTTGTAGGACTACAGAAATAATTAGGATTCCAGACCGTATCATATGGAAGCAACTTTGTCAGCAGCCTGGAGAGGGAGAAAGGTGTTGTTGGTTACTGTGATTCAACAGTGGTCTTTTCTGTTTTAGTCATTAGGCAGTGGTCTTTGGGAGGAAAACATGTAGTTAACCAGCCTTTGGCTGCTGAGAAGACTTACTGTGACTGTAGGTGAAGAGCTGGAGCACTCAAAAGAAGAGTAATTTCACTGAGTTACTCTTTATCATAAAGATTACTCTAGTGGTCTTTAGTTTTTGTAAACTAATCTG
Organism: Fulmarus glacialis; assembly: GCF_000690835.1. Taxonomy (NCBI): domain Eukaryota; kingdom Metazoa; phylum Chordata; class Aves; order Procellariiformes; family Procellariidae; genus Fulmarus; species Fulmarus glacialis. The sequence continues at coordinate 12,971 of NW_009232543.1, forward strand.
TAGATGAGTTGCAGTGTACTCTTTGTGTGACAGTCAACATGATCACTAGTATGTGCCTCGTTGAACAGTGTGTGAAAATTTGACCTTATTTAGATATCAGTCCAGTTACAGAACAGCATCTCTACTTAATACTGATTAAAATAATATATTTGTATTAGTACAGGAAGATTGGATGTAACTGGTATTTTCTTAAATCTAATTCCTTATTAATCCCCTTCCTGTGCAGAACCATGTCCAGACTGACTCAACTGGAGAGACTGGACTTAGGAAGTAATGAATTCACAGAAGTGGTGAGTTTTGCCTTAGTAACAGAGCTTTGTATCTTCTATAAATCTCTTTATCCTTTAATCTATTTTTAATCAATATGAAAATGTAAACACCAATTTAAGAGTTCTGCTACTGAGCAAATATTATGTATACCTTGTAGTACTTTATGGGGCCTGTTATAAAAATTATGTGCATATTCTGATGAATATGAGTATGTTTTTCCTCAATTTGAAAATAACACTCTGTGGTACAGTGTGGTTACTGTACTGGTAAAAAATTAATGGTAATATATGTTTGAATTACAAGCATAATTGTTTGGCTTATAATAAATTTTAAACACTTATTGGTTATCATGTATTTAATGTTGCAAGTTCCATATAAGCTGTCCATAACCTGCTCTTATTATTGTGTACAAATTATTAGATCCAAGGGAAACTATATTTATTTTAAGTTTCAATATTGTTCAAAATAGTATTTACAGTTGAGGTGCTCATATTTTTCCTTCAGCATGGATTGACTTGTTTGTTATTTGTGATCTCACAGACAAATACATCTTATATTTACAATCACTTAACATCTCTCTGCTTCTACAAATACTTCCCTGGATAAAGGAATTGAAATAGAAGTATAGTGGAACATACTGACCTGCCATATAATAATGTCAAGCCTTTGTGTGCCACGAGTAGATCATGCAGAGCTGAACACTTGCCTAATTGTATGGTTTGGCAGATAGGAAAGTGTATTTAAGGAATTGTTCATTATTATTATTACACTTCTAGCCATTACCATTACTGCCATGTTCTCATTATAGGGTAGGTATTTGTGTGGGAGCCTTAAACTAATGTGTCCAGGCCCACGTTAAGCCATAACAGCCAGGAACTAAGTATAGGCTGCAAAATTACCTGTTTGGGTATATTTTTAGCTGATTGCTTCATCTTTCCCAGCCTTTTAGCTACAAAAGTCAACTACTGGTAACTTATTTCATTAAGAACTTTTGGTAAAAGAACAAAAAGGTTTGAAGCAGCTTTTTTGGATAAAGATCTGTCTGAAAGGTGTCTTCAGTTAAGATTTTCTCTCGGAAAATGAACTATTGGGAGTCAGGACGGCAACTTATGCAGGAATATGCAATATAACAAAATTGAGTTCTGCATTTAACTGAACTTGCTTGTAGTTGTTAAGGTGCAGAAGCACCTGTTTTGTATTACTTTCTCAGGAGGAAAGTTTAAATAGGAAAACATATGCAACATGGATGTTTACCAAGAATTGGTCTTTCCTTGATACGTAACATATTTATAACAGTAAGTTGTAACGGAAATACAATTCTCCACTTCACTTTATGGATGGAGTGGTTTGCTTGTATCATGCAGATGCACCCTTTGTTGGTAGAAAATTAAAATTTGTTTTTCTTTTCCCCAAAAACAAATCTTGTGGTTTTTAAAAAACAGGTCTTCTGACCTGATGGAATTTAAGGGGTTTTAGACCTCCTCCATGAGAGAGGAAATTATACACATAACATTTATTTATTGTGTGCTCCAGTTGAAAAATAGTATTTTCTGTAAAAAAAAAACCAAAACCAAACCACGACTTTCTGTAAGGATTATTTAGTGCTGTGATCAAGTTCTTAAAAGATTTTTGTATCTCTAGCATATATTTACATTTCAAAAAGTGAATTATCTGGGTTTTCTTTGATGTCCCAGTGAAACAATTGTATAATAATAAACAGCTATAATAAAATATTACTTAAAGTTGCAATAGATGAATTGCTGAAGTTGTTTTTGCCTTTCACTATTTTCTGTATGAAGTTTTTAAAAAATGGCTTCCCTTTACAGCCTGAAGTACTTGAACAACTAAGTGGGTTAAAGGAATTTTGGATGGATGGTAATAGACTAACGCTTATTCCAGGGGTAAGTCCTTTTACTGTTTTAAACATTTAGTATTTTAATTTACAGTGGTATTTGCTTTGTCAGCTGTCACATATGTTAAAGTTGCTATGTAATTTGAATGTTACTTAAAGCCAAAAGACTAAATGTCATTTAAATGCTTAACTAGTCTACTTAGAAATTGTCACTGAACATGAGAGTTGGGTACGCAGCTTTTCTTTCAAGTTTTATACCTCTCATCTAAAAATTATGTTCCAATTCAGGAAAGGGGTAAAAATCCTAGATCAAATTCTGGATCAAATTTGGGATTGATTGGTCCTTCCAAAAAGGGATTATTTTGTGTTAGACAGCAAGCAGGAATTTGTAGCACAAATATGTTGTGTGAATTTTTACTGGTCATGGCTGTAAAGCAGGCAATACCGGTTCAGGTGCCATATATATAGGGAGCATAGCCAGTTCCTGAGAAAATGTTCTGTTGACTTCGTCTGGGTTCCTGACATCTCTCAGAATTGCATAGGATCGAGGCTACCTATTATTGCAGTACTTGTGAACCTGTGCTTATGTTCTAGTAAACTCGTAAATGAGTATTTGAAATTCGGGAAGCAACTGGTCTGTTTTCAGACTTAAAAACACTAGCAGTCTTCTGACATGAGGCTTTGTTGCCTGATCAGTACTCTTCTTTACTGTCTTTTCTCACTTCAACTAATTCTTCCTTGAACAGTTGAGTGGATGTATTAAACATTTCTATTTTACAGTAAAAGTAAAACTGTATTTGTGAAAGTGACTGCATTTTCCCTGGGAAGATATTAGTACAGTAGTATGCGCAAATCTTCGAACTTATTCTTGGTTCATATGGAAAGGTAATACAAGCATATATTTTGGCTTGTTTCTTCAGTTTAGTACAATTAGGGATTCGTTGTTGTTGTTTTTCAGGTTAAGTAGGATGCAGTTTTACACAAAAGGCAAAAATAAGCATTAAAAGACTTTACTGGAGCCTGATTATGTCCTTACATTATCTATCTCTGTCTGAAGTCTGTTCTAAAGCTTCAGTTTCTTGATTCACAGTAACTGATCAAACTGTTGAATTTGCAGAAAACTGACTTTAGAGAGACCTGTGTGCATCTGTGTGTGTGTAAAAACATCAACTGTGTGTATCTGCACAAAATATTTCATTGTAAAGCTTGGATATTTTGCATAAAATTGTATTTCAGAATGCATTATTTTCTCTTGCTTTTAGTTCATAGGCACTTTGAAACAACTGACCTACTTGGATGTTTCTAAAAACAACATTGAAGTAGTTGAAGAAGGTATTTCAGCTTGTGAAAGCCTGCAAGACCTACTGTTATCCAGTAATTCACTTCAGCAACTGCCAGAGTCTATCGGTTTGTATTTTCAGTTATTCATGTCTTAAAAGCTTATAGTTCAGACACAGAACACTTGAAAATAGACAAATGGCATTTTAAATCTAAGTTTCAATTGATTAAAAGTGCCAGTTTTGGATAAAGCTGTAATGCGTAGCTGAATAATAAAATCTATGTTTGTTTGGGGGCATTCTTGACTTTATACAGTAGTTTGTAAATGGATGAAAAAATATTTATTTGTTCTCTCTCCCCCTGCCCTCCCCCCGCCATGGCTGGCACATGGTAAGCTGGCAAACAAGTTCTGTAAGCTCATCTGCTTATTTCCTTAGGAATATAGCAGGGAATGCCAGGGAATACAGAAGATGTGGTTGCTGGCCCATAGTTTTTTTTTTCCCCTTAATTTAAAACTAAAACTAAGCTTAATGAACTCACATGTCCTTTCTGATTTACTTGTTCATTTATTACAGGTTCCCTGAAGAAGGTAACAACACTTAAAATTGATGAAAACCAGTTAATTTATTTGCCAGACTCCATAGGAGGGTAGGTATTTCACCTGAATAAAAGGTTGAATTGCCTTTCTGCACACTTTTCTGTAACAATGGCTCCTCTTTTGAATGTTTTTACAACTACTTGATTTAATATCTTCTACATGTTAATGTCTTAACAAAATTGAAAGCAAGTAATTTCATATCTTCTAGTTTGCAGCACGTATGTTCTTTTTGTATTATTTAATACCAAAAGACCTATGTTCCTCACTTATTAATGCAGCCACCAATCATAAAAAAAAAATTGAGTGTGAAAGAAAACAAGCTGTTTAAAAAGGCAGTCAGCTGTGTGAAACTGGGTTTTGGCAGTAACATAGCTGTGGCTGTGTAAATATTGCAAATGATTGAACCACTATCAAAAAGCTTCTAAAAAGTGAATCTGAACACACACACATTTATCTTTTTTTTATATTATAAGGAGAATTTTCACCTGTTCATCAGCAGGTTTTTTTAATGTATAATTTGGTCTTCAGCAATTTAATTTAAAACTCGCAAATGATGGCAAAAATAATTCGTTCATAATTAAGGGCTATACGATTGAAGGGTATTTGTTCCAATTTCTGTTCTCTTATTGAAATTAATGCCAGTTATCTTTTATTGTCAGAATTTACAAAATACTTCTTCACTGCCAGATTCTTAGATTCACTGTCTCTAACTCTTGAAATTCTTCTCTTGTTCAGAAACTGCATTCAATTCCTGTTTGGCTATGATCTGTCCCTATTCTGAATGTTTTCAGTGGCTTGCACTAGCACGTTTTCATGTAGTACACAAACATTTGGTGTTGCTGACCCCCCTGTTTTTACTGAATGCTCTCTTACGAGGACAGTGTAAAGGAGAGTTTAAAAACAACCAACCAAACAAAAAACCAACCAAACAAAAACAAACAAACAAAACAACAAAAAATCCCCCAAAACCCACAAAAGCCAAAAACCCCACAATCAACCAACAAACAAAAAAAAAACCCCAAAACACATTTTAGGCAATTAGTAAAGGGTTTTTCTTGGATTTGAATTCCCTTGGATTTGAGTGTTTTTATTTTTCTTAATTAAATTTGAGATTTGTAATTAATAGTGTTATTAACTTCATTTAAACTTAAAGTATTCAATTAATGTTGGATGAATTGACCTGTATAGAGGAGTAATTTTTTTTTTTTTTTTTTTGCAGGTTAATATCAGTAGAAGAACTGGACTGTAGTTTCAATGAGATTGAAACATTGCCTTCATCTGTTGGGCAGCTGTCTAATATAAGAACATTTGCTGCAGATCATAACTTTCTAACACAGCTGCCATCAGAGGTATGTATTTAATTACAAAACTCTAAAATGAATTTTTTTCATGTATTTTAAACTATATTGTCTATACAACATTTGGATAACAAATTAATAATTCTTGAGTAGGTTTTCTTCGTCTATTTTTTTAAAGGAGGATGTAAACAAATATACATACACAAATATACGTATACAAATAATGAAATTCAGAATTTTCTTAAGCAAGAAGTAGAAATTTGTTGCTAGTGTATTGAAACTAAAAGAAGGTTTAATAAGTAAGAATAAATCTAATTATACTTTACAGGCAAAAATAGCTGTAATACTAATTGTTTTAAAACAGTAAAAATTTGCATATTTTAGAGTTGTGAAGACGAATTAATACTTCGGGTTTTTTTCAGATTGGAAACTGGAAGCATGTAACAGTGTTGTTTCTGCATTCTAACAAGCTTGAATTTCTTCCTGAAGAAATGGGTGATATGCAGAAATTAAAAGTCATCAATCTGAGTGACAATAGGTCTGTGAATGCATTTATTCAAGTAGAAGTTGTATAAAATGCAGTAATAATGTAGAGGTATTGTTACGAATATATTATGCTATCTTTCCTTACCTCGCACACAGCTTAGAAGCTGACTGAGATGCATGTATTTAATGTATTATTGTTGTATTCTGGATCTTGCTGTTCCATTGTATTAAGCTGTCTTTATTTTAATGACTTAGCACATGCCATATGCATTGAAGCACAACTTCAATACATTCATGATTGTTAGCATGTATTTTTCTGGGAAATTAGTTTGGTTATTGTCATAAAACTTTTGATTCTTACTTAAAAGTTAATAGCTTCCTGTATTGCATATGGAAGACACACAACAGTATCACAATATAGTGTAAAACACTTGAGTATGCTGGGGAAGCGGGAAAAGAGAGTTGTGTTTTATTAGAGCTGGTCAATAAAAACTGACAAAACATTTCTCTTTTGGGAATTGCCAATTTGTAGGAATGAAATACATTGGGAGAAATAAGTCTGAGCTCTCCTTCCTGTTTGGAATCCAATCCAGCTTCTCTGTACTTGATCTGTAGCTTGATTTACCCATTAATGCCAGAAATTCCATTATCCAGGGCAGCCCCTTTCCCACACATGTATCTTGGAAAAAACCAACAATTTTCAGGTGTAGCACTTTTTTCTTAATTGGTGTGCATGTATATTGAAAGATAAAATTCTGAGGATTCAGAATAATTAATTCAGGTTAATTGCCTTCAAATTGTAGTCAAATCTGAATTGAATTCAGATTCAAACTGAACTGAGTGAAGTTCAAGTTACATTGTCACTTTGTTTTTTTAAGCGGCTTGCTAAACTGGGTAGAAATGCAGTTTTTTGTTTGCTTGTTTGTTTTTTTTTTTTTAATTCCAGGTATAGCTTTGAATCTGAATTAAATGCTATTGCCTTTCAAGTGTCAATAGTTATTAATTTCACTATATCTGTAAATGTCCTATTTAAACATTTTTACAGGCTAGTGCAGCATTGTTTCTTACAATCTTAACAGTATTCATAAGTGTACTTATATGAATTCTTGTTGTAATTTACAGACTGAAGAATTTGCCATTTACCTTTACAAAACTGCAACAGCTCACTGCTATGTGGCTATCAGACAATCAGGTGAACTTTTTTAAAATTAAAAATAAGTGATTGTTGACTTTATTCCTAATGGAATTGATAAGTACAAAGTCATCTGTTAAATAATGAGACCTGATACTGTGTATATACATCAATACTTTCTTGACATTACTATGTCGGTTCTCCTGAAATAAACAACACTGAGCCTACCTGTCCTTGGAAGTTTTCATACTTCTAGCAAAGTTCTGTGCTGTTAGGAAATGCAATTTAACAGAAGTTGGTTTTTTGGGTTTTGTTTTTCTTAATTCAGGCTTGTTTACACAGGAGAGTTAATTCTTGATAAGCTAGTACTTGAATGTGTAGCATGCTGTTTCTTCCACAGCTATACCATCGGGGAAACTTAGCATGCCTTTTTTTGACGTTTCTTACCACGCCTTTGACTCTGTGACTGTCCAAGTTTCAAGCTATTCAGGAGTAACTCATGTGCTTGTAGCTTGTATTTTTGCTGTGTATTGAAGCCCTCTGTACTATGCTGATTTCCTGAAAGTCATTAAGGTGTACAGGGCTGCCAGAAATCCACTAGCCTCAGATATAGTATAATGAAAGCACTTTTTACTAATACAGTAATTTCAAGAATCCCCTGTCCCTTTTTGTAAGGGGTGGGAGATATTCAGTCTGGTGTCAATATGAAAAACTGAGTACAAAATTTTTCTCTTTTTGATTGTCTGCAGCTTTAAATGGCCAAATATATCTTTATATTCCAGATCAGCCTACTTTGGGATAGCAATAAGTCCTAGCAAGAAACAGGGTTATTTTTTGAATATCCAGTGTTTGCTTTCCTCTTAAAGCTGTTACTGAGTTTCAGTTCTCAGTCAAAACCAGTCATCAAAGACGGACATGTTAATAACTTCATTTTGTGAAAATTATTCAGAGGAGAAATGTTTAATACAAGGCAGAGTAGTCTTCAAAGTAATGGGACAGGCATGCTCTGTGATATGTAGATCATATTTACTTTTTTATATATATTCTCATAACATATCCTTCTTTCATTTGCTTCCTAGTCTAAACCACTTATCCCTCTTCAAAAAGAAGCTGACCCTGACACACAGAAAACAGTGCTTACTAATTACATGTTTCCCCAGCAACCAAGGACTGAGGATGGTAAGAATTTCTGAAACACCCTGTCAGAATGCTCACTTTTGAAAGTAATAATAATGGGAAGACTGTCCAGCTAATATAATTTTCACTAGGTAATACTTAAATACAAGATTGAAGTAAACTTGTAAGTAATGAAGAGTTACATCTGAAGAATGAGAACAGTAACTTAATGTGACCTATGTATTGATAAATTCTAGGTGAAACTATTTCAGTGAGAGAGGTGACGAATGGACTGGTGGGATCATGTTCTGCGATGGTTGCCATTTCCCATAGTGACACCCTATTTCATTCTGGCAGAGCTTAATGGTTTGGGGTGAAATTCTCCTTAGCAGGTGTCTGCTTCAGACTGACTATTTTAACAGAATGTTAGACAAAATGTTTCCTCCATTACCAAGTACGTATTTTTGGAAAAGTACATAGCAGTCTGTGTTTCATTTTGAAAGAAAAAAAAATTGGTCCAGAAAAAAAGCATTTTGCTCACAGTTAGTTCGAACTGTTTTATAAAAAGTTAGGCCCAAAATGTTAAGACCTTGCCAGAAAGTTGCTTCTGCACACTTGTGAAATAGTTAGGAAAATAAGTTACATTCTGTGAGTAACCCCATCAGGAGTTAAAAAAAATCCTTTATTTCTCCACTTTTTCCCCAGCAGGCAAAAGGAAAAAGCTTGTGCTGCTTTAACAGAAACGGAGGGGGGGGACGCATATCAATGGAAATAATTGAAAACTGACAAGTGGCAATGTTTGCTGTTCCATGGCACAAGTGCCTAGTACACTGAGAGAGGAGTAATCAAAAATACCAGCAAAACCAGTAAATTGTGAATCACTTTTAGTGCTTTCTAATGCAGATAATGCATCTGCAATACCTCTGATAGAGTGTGAGAATTATAAAATCATTTGGAGATTCAGTGAAGTTCAAGATTGTTCCTGAAAGCATTCTCTCCATTTGAACTTTTTTTTACCCAGATGCTGGGATTTCTTTCTGTAGACGAGGGAAGAGCTGCTTGTTTGGCTTAAGTTGGCAGAATACTTGCCTCTGAGGTGGTCATTCCCAATGGAAGGTTTAAAGTTCGATAGATAGTGTTTTTAAAAATTAAAATTTTTAAAATTCTTATCAATTTCTTTTTTTGGTCAGGAGCAGTTTTGGTGACAGTGAAGTCTATTAGAATATTTTCAGATGTGTTAAAACTGTAAGTTTGCCCAATAAATGCAGAGTAACAAATATTCCAATGCACTTGTTGAGCCCTATAATTAAGTATTTTTCAATTTCAGGTATAGAAGTAGTTAATATGAACAGTCTTGGCATTGCTAGTGAAGGATATACATTTGCTGGGGTGGTGATGGCAGATTTATTAGACTATTTGGCATGCTAAAGTAGAACCTGGCTGATGTAACACAAGGCATGGAGACATGCTAGAATAAGAGACAGCGGGTACCCAAAAGATTTTTTTATCTCTTGTAAAATAAAGCAAGAAATACTTCGTAAAGCTCCTGTCATTTGTATAACTTCTGCAAAATCATGTGTTTACCTTAGATTTTAGCTGCCTAGGTTTTTTCAGGATTAGTAATAATGCAGGTTTTTGTCACTGTCATTCTTACTCTTCATTTTTAAATTTTCATTAAATGAAATCAGGTGAATGCTTTTATACATGCTTAATGAGACCACCTCACTGAAGTCACGCTATGTAAATCTATATAAGTATAATTTACATGTATATATATGCAAATACATATTTTCATATTTATAAATATATATGAATAAAAATACTTTGCAGCAGAGAGTTCTGCTGAAAATTTTCAAGTGTCAATGTTAAGACTGGTGTACAGCTGTGTGTATGAATTTTTTTACTTTACAGATAGGATTTTGCTATTATGAAAATATAGCCAAATTCATAAAGCAGTGGCAGTGCAGCTAGTCTTCAATTAATGGTGCTGCTAGTCTTTTATCTTTTAAGAATGCATACAAAAGCACACCAATCCCATCCACGAGAAGAAAAAAGAGGATTTTTGTTTCGCATAATGTATCCTATTCTTATGAGAGTCTCTTTTTTTTTTTTCTTTTCTTAGTCATGTTCATATCTGATAATGAAAGTTTCAATCCATCTCTGTGGGAGGAACAGCGGAAACAGCGTGCTCAGGTGGCATTTGAGTGTGATGAAGACAAAGATGAGAGAGAGGCACCGCCTCGGGTTAGTATTGAATTTATTTTTGAATACTTGGTGCTTCCCTCCCTCTTATCCCCACCCGTGAATCCCATCCTTTTCCTTACTTGGGCGGTGGATTTCACTCTGCTGAAGAAATCAAGTCTTCAGTTATTAGTTAAGAGTACCTAACAGGATAAAACACCGTGTTTTGAGGGTTTTTTGGGTTTTTGGGTGTTGTGGGTTTTGGGGTTTTTTTTTTTGGCCAGGTCTTTTAAAGTGGAGCACAAGGGAAAATCTCTCAGCTGATGTAAGGCAATGTAGGGCATAACTAGGAGACTCCCTGACTGGTGGTGCCACAGAGAAGGATAGTGGGGAAACAATGATTAATCCTGATTTTTCTTTACGTAAATTACAGTTGTCATAATGCTTCCTGCTTGCAGTCAATGGACACACTTGGCAGGGGGTAGGGAGTGATTCATAATCTCGCTGGGTTTTTTAAACTTAAGTTTGCATCAATCCAGGTAGACTCAAACCGCAAAGTGAGAATCTTAGATTGTTCTGTGTTTTGTCCTAACTCATTGTCTGTTTTAAAGCTGATGTTTTAGTTATGGCATTTAATTAAGTGTAGAACATTATTTCTTTTTGTTATACAGGAAGGCAACCTGAAGAGATATCCAACTCCATATCCTGATGAACTGAAGAATATGGTCAAAACAGTCCAGACAATTGTACATAGGCTAAAGGATGAAGAATCTACTGAAGATACTGCCAAGGAGTCAAAACGAGAAGGCCAGACAATTTCTGTAAAAGATGTCGGGGTAAAGGTTAGAGATAATATTCTCTTCTGACTTTGCAAGAACTTCCAAAGATCTAGAGTGTCATTGATTCCTTTTAATTCTCTTCTTCCTCCTCACTAATGCTTTAGCAAGAAAAATTGCCAGATTAAAGAGCAGAACTTACCTCTTCACCATCTAAAGAAGTCTGTAATAAATGTCTGGTTTGCAGTAGCAATTTTCCTCTGACACTAAGAACAAGGAAAGTGACTTGATTCTCAGGCAAATACAAGCTATGGATGTGTTAAGGAGCTGGCAGCTTTGGTTTCTGGAGGATGGTATCTCTGTCATTCTCTGATCCTCTTTTATCTGCAGACTTCACAATGAAATTCAGGATAATCTCTAAGGATCTTACTGCTGCCCTTGTGACTGGAGGTTTTATGTGATAAGTTGTGAAGGCAATCGTAGCAAGTTGGCCCAGGAGTCAGGAGTCTCTAACAGGTTGATGTAGCATGATAGGTGATAGGACTACTGTTTGGTGCTGACATGTCTCATTGTAGATATTCTTGGCCTTTTTTTTTTTATTTAACTGGAAATTTAATGGTACAAATTGACCTCAATAAGGAGAAGAGTCAAACTCATTGACAAAGGGTAGGGACTGTACCTCAGTAATCTGCAGAGACTCCTCTGCATTTCACACCATATTTTATAATTTCAAAGCTCAGATCTTCCATTCCATTCCATAGTTTCCCAAAATGTTAACTCTAAATATCATATGTTACTGAAAAACTTTTAAGATGTTTTGTCTGCTAATGTTCTTAATCCTGTAGACTTCAGAAATTGCTTCAATAAAGAACAAAGCAGATGAGAGAAAACAATATTCAAAACAGAAGCCTACTGAACCAGAAGCTGAGCACAGCACTGCAAATTCACACATGACTGCACTTGTTAAAACCTTGCAGAACACGAAAACAATTGTCAACCATGAAGACACACTCGAGGTATGGCATTGCAATGAACATCATAGCAGTCAAAGAATTGTGCTGGTGTTCTATTGAATTTCTTACTCTGGGAGATGAAAATTTATGTTGACAATAGCAGAAAATTGCTATCCGTAAGCACTGTAAATACAGATGGTCTGCAATGCAGTATTTTTCTCACTTCCAATTACATTAAGTAAAAGTTGAAATAGCTAATAAAAAGTTCATGATGAAAGATACATGCATTTAAAGAAAAATTAAGCAAACTCAATTAAAAGTTGACTTAAGTATCAAACTGTGAAAAGACTCATACTTAGAATTTTCCAGGTTTTTCTTGATTGTCAATTCTTCATTAAATAATTGAGTTTAATTGTCACTGAAATGACAAAATATCTGATTAGTGGGAGCAATCGAAAGCTTGCAAAGGAACTGGCCTGGTAGTTAGTATCATGGGAAAGGTGGTGCTCCAGTAGGTTCCACACATTAAATGTTCTGAAACTTGTAAGAAAAAGTGAACATTGACAGGCTATTTTTGCAATCTGCAACATGGATTTTGTAGCATTTGTAATAGGAAGCATGTTTACTAGAAAGAAATTTCCGCTTTTAGGGAAGGAAGGGGTTTTTTTCTTCAAAATATTACTGGAAACAATCGTTTTTTGAAGATGATAGGAATATAGTGCTGGCAGTAGGACACTGGATCACTCACATGGCTGCTCTTGCAGCAGCTTTGTCAGTTAATCTCTTTCATAAGTGCACTGAGCTCCATCTTATGGTTAGGAACTAGTGATTTCTAGCTTAAATGTATTCAGCATCGCTTTATTCCTCTGCCATTGTTCTTGAAGTTAAATAACTTCTCTTCCTTTTAGAATTTACCCTCAGTGTAACTTTAAAGTTATAAACCCAAGCTACACTTGCTCTTTTTTTGCTAGACTAGGCAAGCCAAGCTCATTCAGTCTTCTCTCATAGCATAGCTCTCCATTCCTAAGATTGTCTTGGTCATGCTACTCTATACCTGTTGCAGTTTGAGCTCTTTTCTGCAAAACCAATACCCAGTTTGGGTATTTTGGGCTATTGGGGTATTTGGGTATTGGGGTGTTTGCTGGTTCAGTGATAACTTTCTGGCTTGAACTGAACGAGAGGTTCTCTCCAGTGGAACAGAGGCTGGATCTGCCTTGGTCCAAGTAGGTTTTTGCAGTTACCTGTTTGACTGTTGCTCCCACAGATTTCATTAGTGGCAATGCAAGTCTGCATGTGCTGCTTCTTAAACATAATTCAGTGGCAAGTATTACTAAATTCAGTTGACTTGCACTACAAATGCACTACACAGTTGCTATGTTATTCCTATGTTATGTTGCTTGTTTATTTTTTTCCCCTTTATTGTTCAGTGGGTGACAGTTTAGATAGCATTTACTTAACCTTTAAGCAGTTCTTTAAAATGCACAACATAAAGCTGTTTTTCCTTACCAGGAGTCAGAAGAACTCTCCTCTGATGAAGAGATGAAAATGGCAGAAATGCGACCACCACTGATAGAAACCTCCATAAATCAACCAAAAGTGGTAGCTCTTAGCAATAACAAAAAAGGTTAGATACCATAAAAAGCAATAGAAGTGTTGTGTGATTCTGATAATTTCTTGACTTAAACTGGCTAGTTTTTCCAATCAAATTATGTGAAAGTAGATTTAATTTGTATGTTTTAAAAGAAAGATGATCAATTCTCTAGTTAAACAATGAAAGCAGGAAAAAAAATTCTGCAATATCTTATACTTGCGTGTGTGGTAGAGAAAACTGTGTTGACATCCTAGTTTTCTTGATTATTGTCATCAGTTTAAAAGCAGAGAGGGAAAGGAGATGCATGTGTTCTGGGGGACTGTTAGCTTGAACACACTTTTGATACACTTGAGGAAAGGATTGCAGAAAATGGTATTTACCTTGGAAATATTCCATATTTCCCCCCTCCCCCAGATTTTATGGATTATTGCTCCTGTAGGCAGCAATATCACTTGTTTAAATTTCTCAGAGAAGCTGTGCTTTCTTCCTAAGGTTTAAGAATAAACTTCTCTTGTGGCAATTCTTTCTCCAGAGTCACTTTACTCTTTTTTATTTTTCTTCTTTACTTTAACAGGAAACTTGAGAACATTGTTTTTGTTACCTAAGTTTTATATTCTCTGAAAGATAATTTCTGTCTGGGTAACCATTTCCTTCAGAGTAAGGAATGACGTAGGATTCAGAAAAAACATAATTTAAAAATTGGAGAGCAAATTGTATTTTGCTTCATATGATATCCTAGTCCAGTACTTTCCAGGACAAAAGGCTTTTCTGGCCATTAGATGTAAAAGGGTGAGATTTAGTGGGGATGAAGAAAACCACACAAAGGTAGCAGAAAGAGTCTGCTGAGGATCACATGCAGATGAAAAGATCGATGTTTATCAATGCTGTCCTTGGGTTTTTATGCCTGACTAAAGTACTAAGTCAAAACTTCTTTCTTTTTCTCCGGAGATAGACATTAGTTTCACAAAATTTATGCTTTTGGCACCTATAACTGTGTCTTGAAGCAAAAATTTAATTGTATTTGTTTGTACACTTATATCAAAATCATGGCTGCCTTGAAGTCCTACAGAGAAATTATTTTTATATAGATGTAGTATGCAAGTATGCATACATTGCAAAAATCAATGTGCAAAGGTGTAAATTACTTCGAAAATGTTGTCCTAAGTGATCTGCAACACATGGGAATGCATTGGATTCGAACTCTGCAGGAGAACGTTTTTCTTTGCTGTTCTTTTTTTTTTGCATTTATGAAACTATACAGAGCTTGTCCAGTGATCTAGGTCTTTCCAGAGTGCTTGGTCTAATAATAGCTATTTAACAATGATACAATGTTCAAAATCAGGAACTGTGTACACTTTCAAAATCGTGCATGTGAAGCAGTGTACTTCATTTTCATAGGGGCTAATAGACTCATGTAATTCAAAACTTTGAAATCATCGCAAAAACAGAAATATGATTTGATAGGTATTTTGGGGAAATATTACATAATGTAGCACTAGCTTATGCCAAGGAAATTTGGAATAAAGCAACAAGTTAAATTTCATTAACAGGTGAGGGATGTTTACATTGAGCCAAATATTTCAAGAATAGGAACTATTGCCAACAGTCTTCTGGAAGTTTAAATGAAGTTCGCAAAGGTATAAGCTTACATTTTAGTTTCCAGTAGTAAGAATCACAGAAGAAAAAGAGACAATTTCTAAATACCATAACATACACACATTAAATGGCTATTAAACAGATGTATGTGTCTGTAACTAAATTGGCAAATTTTTATTTCAGATGATTCAAAAGATGCTGATTCCTTATCAGATGAAGCTACCCACAATAGCAATCAAAATAACAGCAACTGTTCCTCTCCTTCTCGAATGTCAGATTCTATTTCCTTAAATACTGATAGTAGCCAAGATATTTCTCTCTGTTCTCCAGACAAAGAAACACGTGCTGCTGCTTTATCCAAGATCAGGTTTGTAAGATATTGTACACCACTGAGCAAATGTAATAGAAAAATGTTACTTAATCTTTCATGTTATGTGTCCATTCCTCTAATTAATTAATCATTCATTAAATAATTTAAATTTTAATGTTAAATAATGGAATAGTACTCTTTAAAAAAAAAAAAGGATAATAAAATTCAGAGGTTAATTTGAGTATACAAGACGTGGTTCCCATCTGTTTTAATAATAGGGTATAATAATTTCATCCTTATAATTTGTTATCCCTGCAAAATACTTCAATACACCGTTTTAAAAACTCTATGTTTTTATTTGCATAATTTTGAAGATCAGTTTGATTACTAACATAACTATAAAAGGTTTTTAGAAACTTTTAAAGAATGGACTTACAGGTTGCTACTCCTCTTGAGGTTTTGGTTAGATGGTGCCATTTTTTTTTTTTTTTAATTACTAATAGAAACAAGACCGTTGTCCAAATTGCCATGGAACTTGCAAGTATTTGATAAAAAAAATTGAGTTATTGTCACTTTTTACTTTTTGACACTTTTAAACTGTCTTTAATAATTTCTGTTGAATAAACAAGCTTCTGAAATCAGATGACACAAACGTTGCTGAAATGAGCCCTCTATATAATATATTTTTATAATGATAGTGTAGCAAGTCATAAATCTGATTGTATATTGGTCTATGTCGTGGACTGTGTGCACAGTATGGCTGTGTTGCATGTTAATGATTAGTTTTTCTAAAACAGTTCTTAAAGGAATATGTTGGTTTCTTTTGGAATTTCTTTTAAGAGCCATCTTTTTTTCCAGGAGGGAAGACGAAAATTTGAATAATCTTTTGCAAAATGGAGGTGAATTGAGCATTACAGTAGAAGAAAAAATAAATGTGCAAGAGAAGGTTACAAATTTGTCTGAATATGAATTAAGCATTGAAGAAAGATTAGGCCTGATAGGAAAAGGTGTTGATCTAAGCACTTCTACAGAGGAGTCTCACAAATTAGACCAAATAAACATGAATATCAATAAACTGGTTAGTGAAGAGGCAGTGCCAGTTCCTGTAGAAAGGTTACAAACACAGGAAATAGTTTCAGTAAAGGGCTTTTTGAATAACAACACGAAAGAAGAAAGTGAGCACTTGGAAAATGGAAATAAATGTCCTATAAATAAAGTAAACGGACATCCTGAGGAAGCAGTACAGTCTCCCAGTAAAGACAAACTAACAAGAAGCACTACAGTTGATGGTGATTCTGCTGAGCTGTCTGTTTCGAGGAGCACCGAAGATTTGTCCCCACAGAGAAGTGGTTCTGTGATGAAATCTCACAGCATCACCAGTATGGACACCGGTGGTCTGAAAATCTATGATATTGTCAATGAGAATGGATCTCAACAGCCAAACTCAGTGGTAAAATCAGCATCTGATAGTGTAGATGGAAAAAACATAGTCCGAAGTAAATCCGCTACGCTTCTGTATGATCAGCCTCTGCAGGTTTTTCCTGGGTCATCATCGTCATCTGATTTAGTATCTTCTACAAAAACTGTGTTCAAGTTTGACTCAAATCACAATCCCGAAGGTGCTAATGTAGTGAGAGGATCAGTGACAAGTGGTACACAGATGTTCTGCGCTCCCCAGTATAATATTCAGTACAGCAGCAGTGCAACAGCGAAAGACACCTTGTGGCCCCAGAAACAAAACACCCAAATAGAACAAGGCAGCTTGCCTCCTTCACGTCTGCTTAGGTCTGACAGTACAGAAACCCCCAGCTATGTAAAGCATTCTGCCAATATGAATTTCTCCAATCATAATAATGTTCGAGCCAGCGCTGTGTATAACACTCATCAACGGATGGCTGGGAGACATATAGATATGTGGGCTATTCCACCAAATGATAGACTGCTCCCAGGAGCAACAACCAGACACACTCTTCAAAGGCAGAGCAGTGTATCTTCTACAGCTTCTATAAATGTTGGGGATACTGGACCTTCAAGGCGGACCCAGGTTCCTGAAGGGGACTATTTAACATACAGAGATTTGCATTCAATGGGAAGAGCTCCACCAGTAATGTCTGGGCAACAGAGACCTCTTTCTGCCAGGACATACAGCATCGATGGTCCAAATGTACCCCGACCACAGAGTGCTCGGCCATCGGTGAATGAAATACCAGAAAGAACTATGTCAGTTAGTGACTTCAATTACTCGCGGACTAGCCCTTCAAAGAGATCAAACCCAAGGGTTAACTCTGAGCATTCTTTATTAGACCCTCCAGGAAAAAGTAAAGTCCCTCATGACTGGAGGGAACAGGTGCTGCGACATATTGAGGCAAAAAAGCTAGAAAAGGTAAAAATAATAATTTTTAAACTTTTCTACCTTTCTGTTACCTGGATATGGAATAAGTTAAATACTCTGTGTTTTGACCTGCTTTTAATTACCACTGAAAAAGTACTTCTAATACTGCCTTAAAAAGGGTAAAAGTATTTGTGATGAATATCTGAGAAACAGTCAAATGGTAGACTGTAAATGAACTTTTCCCCAAAGATAAAAAAGTCCTGTTGTTTTTACATCATACTTGCCAGCTTAGTCCAATTACTTTAAAATACATTAAATAATGTCACATTGACCTGCTGGACTGCAAGGCCAGCTCTTTTAGGCCATGTAATTTTTATTGTAGCATTGTATTTGTATTATACTAAAATATTCCCTTACACTTCTTGATCTGTCTGTTGTGCCTTTTTTCCCCATATATCTTCCCTTTAAGAACAAGGAAAAGAAAATCAGTAAAATCTATTTGGAAGTATAAGTCTACAGCTTCAGTTGCTGAAGAATTCAAAAGCCATAATTAACATGTATTTCCCTCCAAGCCAGTTGTCTTT
The DNA here is from genome assembly GCF_000690835.1 of Fulmarus glacialis. Taxonomy (NCBI): domain Eukaryota; kingdom Metazoa; phylum Chordata; class Aves; order Procellariiformes; family Procellariidae; genus Fulmarus; species Fulmarus glacialis. Next base: position 31,324 of record NW_009232543.1, read on the forward strand.
TGAAGTTGGGTATCTGACAGATTGTTGAATTAATATTTATTGCTGTGTGATGAGAACACTTAAAAATCTTGTTCATTTCAGGAAATCACAGGAGGTTTTGATATAACTAGAGATGATGAACAGGACTCTTTATGTACTGTAAATGCTATCAAGAATTTGAGCTGATATGTAGAGCTGAACAGTTACATATCTTCAAAGAATTTGAGTAGAGACTAGAAGAGTGTAATCTATGGTGTCCAGCTAACCCAGTTTAAAATATCATCAGTAAATAATAGGTAGAATGTCATTAGCCTGATCCTGTTTCCTTGGGGGGGAAGTGAGTAAAGCAGCCAAAATACATTTTGATTATGCCAGCTAGATGGATTTTCTTTTATAATTTCTTCTGAAAGAACACAGTTTGGTTTGTGATTATTATGCTAAATACTTCAATATACATGATAGCTAAAGAAATTTAATTGGAGATGCTTGGAAAAATTACTTTTAACTATAACTTTTCTTTGGAAATCCAAGTATTTGGAGGGATGGATTTGCTTTTGTTTGTTTTAAGTTGCATAACTTCTGGTGATAGAAAGGGATGGGTTTTGTTTGTTTTTTAAAGAAACCTGCACAACAGCTGCACCTGTTCTTCTGCTCCAGTTTGAGTCATGTACAACATAAAAAATTTTAAGGCTTTCACAGTACTGTGCTGTAGTGTGGGGACCCTTTGTCCCGCAAGGTGGTCACAAACCTCACCATGTTCCAACCTTAATAAAAGGTACATTCTCTGACCTTCGATTCTCCTGGATGCATATATCAAATCTTACATGAAATGACAGAGAAACAAAAATCCCAGCAATCCCTGAATGCAGAAGGAAACAAAGCTTCAGTGCACTGCTAATGCAGTTTGTTTATAGCTCGTTCTTATATCACCTACATTTGACATGTTAGGAACAATGTTTAATATACCAGTGATATCTGTTCAGGTACTGTAGCAGTGTAGTCACCTTTACTGAAGTGAAATTGATTGCCTGACCTGATTCTCTTTATGTCTGTCCATGCTTTCTATCATGCTTTATATGTAAACCTTAATTTTTGTTTTCTACTAGAGTGATACGGAATAGCTGGTATTGCAATCTTAGCTGTGCATCTAATTTAACAGATCTTAGAAGTCTGTTTTGTATGTGTGTGATTCTTTTGTTCTGGCCTTGAAGCATTTTTAAGTAGCTTTTACTTAGCAATCTGAGACTTATTTATGGGTTTAAAAGTCAATGTGTCTGTAATTGTCTACTTTATATTCGCTGGGATAAGACTGACTTAAAAAGAAAAACCTGAACTGTGAAAAATGTGGATATGATCCTATATGGCAGCTGGCAAATATGATAATGTGGAAATTCTAGGAATTTACTGGATATTTCTTTGTTCTTTTAAAATAATGGTTTTAGTATTTCTCTTTGTAATTAAAAATTAGCTGGGCGGGGGGGCTTAATCTATAAACCAGACTTCTGAAATGTTTTGAAGTTTGAAAAAAAATTCGGTAATTACAGAACTCATTTAAGGAACAAGTATTTAAGGAAAAAGTTCAATTACAGAGCTCATTTAAGGAACATTTATTGGAAATTGCTTTGACAAAGCTTTCATGAATTTGAAATGGCATTTCTTTTTTTAAAGCATAAGATACAACACTGACAGGTTGTATCTTATAACAGGTATACAAAATTAAGCCTTATGATGAATATTTAATTCATACCTTCTTGCCTGTGGTTATACACAACAGTGTGGGTTAATAGTATTACCTTTGTTGTGACTCTTCTGAGTCTGTTACTGAATTTAATCATGTTTATTATTTCTATCCTGTGCTTATTAGGGAAGAGGGTGTAGTGGGGTTTTGGGGATTGGTTTTGTTATGGGGTTGTTTTTTCTTTTCCCTCTTTTTGCTAAGCTCCTGAAGTATTTGTTTATTTTGTTTTTATAAAATTTAGTAACTGGAAGGAGAGAGAGAGGGGTAAACCCACTTAAATAAGCAGTGTCTGCTTGTTGGACAAATTGGAGAAGCTAGTTCTTATTTTATTTATTAGCCCTTTTTACCTGATACAGTAGAAAAAAAAAAACTTTCAAGAGTTTAATTTGCATGAGGAGAGATACAGGATAGTTTTAAGTCCAGCAAAAATGAGTAACAATGGATTCCAGCCAAGTAACCAGCATTTGTAATCCCTTTGACAAGCTGTAAGGGGGGCATAAGACAATCAACTAAAATTACCCATCTGGTTGAAGGAAGGTGAAAACAGTTCATAAGACTGTAAATAGAAATTTTGCATATATTCAGGAGAAACAATTTGCTTACCTGATGCAAAGCATATTTTATTGTGGGATAGAGAAAAGACCTTATTTAAATGTCAAGCTGCTCTCTAGTGGTTATGTATGTCAGCTGTTGGAAAACATGCAGTCAATTCTGCCCCACCCTCAACCTCATAAATTTAGTGCACAGGTGAGTTTTTAAGAACAGTAATATTTTTCAGCATATTTTCCTTTTTGAGTGTGACTTGCCAGTTTTACTACCTGATCCGTCAAAGTAGTCTACTATAGTGGTCTTGTGGAAAGTTTTAATTTAGGAATTTAAACTAAAAAAAAAATACTGCCTGTGTAAAAAGACTAGTGTCACACGTTTTATTGTGTGGTGGAGGAACTTCTGATCCCTAAATTGCAATAATAAATATCTGTAACAGTTATCTGCAAATCTCTATTATATTTCTATGTGCTGAGTAGGCAGAAACAGTTACTGGGCCTGACTCTGTCCTTTCCTTACATATGTATATTTTCTTTTTTTGATGTGGATCTCTTGGGAGTTCATCAGGTGCGTGTTTGCTTTCAATTCTAATTTCATCTGGAATTAAGTCCTCTATTTTTTATCTACTTTATTTACTATTTATCTAAAATGGCAGAGCTTTTAGAGAAGAGGTCATAAAGTTTGATTCCTACTTTCCAATTCAGAAATCAGAATAGGTGGTTTTATTCTTAAAGTTGCCAGTGTACAGTGCCTTATTAAAAGAAAAAAGTCCAAGTGTTTCAATATTGATACAGAATTTCAGTTTTAACCAGTTTGAAAGTTTTTCTTGAATTGATTTTTTTTTTTTTTAACAGTACATACCTAACATGCAAAAATATTTTAATTGATGTGGCCTCAGGTTTTCTGCAAGTTAAGCTTGCTTCAATATGTGAAGGAAAGTAACTTTCAGTAGGTCTGTGCACACATAAAATTAAGTGCTTAAGTGTTTATAAGATCATAGCCTGAAGAATATTTTGACACTGATAAATTACAGGAATGCTATCCATTCAGTAGTTATTAGTTTTAAATTTTGATTTGGGGGGGGGAGGGGTCCTCCATTTTGAATTGACTACTGAACTGACAATGTGTTATAATGATATTTTGTGGAATTCAGAAGTCAATACATCACACTTTAAAAGGAACAAAATTCTTGTGCATTTGGAATGTAAACAACAGAAGTTCTGACCCTGCAAATATTTTATGACAGTACAATTTAAATTATATGTAATTTTCCATATGTAACTCCAGTTTCATAATGTTTAAGTTCTTCTTCTTTGGGATAAACTAGTATCTTGGTAGAATTCGATGAGATTTCAAACAAAGCTTTTTTTTGCTTATGTGCTTTTATTCCAAAAGGCTTAAAGCATTACTTTTAGGTATTTCAAGCATTCCAGAACACCTTGAGCAAACTTTTCCTAAAGAATCTTAGATAGTCAAGGTGGGAATGAGAAGTGAAGGGATTTCTAGACGTTTAATATAGCCTCAAAGGATAACTTATGTCCACCTTTAGCTGGCAATTGATTCTAAGTATTGTTAAATAAATAAATAAATAAAAAGGCTAATACTTAGGCTTAGCAGTTAAGTTACCAGTTAAGACTATTCCAAGATAAGTAGAATGTAGAGTCCTGTTCCCTGCAGATATTTGAATTTTATTAGTTCCTGTCTATACCAAAATTTCATGGATAGTTGTGACAGACTCCAGCCAGTCTTAAAATTACAACAGTATTATCCAATAGCAATTCTCTTAGGTAATTCCCCTGTTTATTGTCTTGCACCTAAGTAAATGTGTTAAGGCACTTCAATTCCCAAAAGACTACCTTTTGAAATCTGAAATTGTTAGTTGTCTTGTAAGCTGCAAAATGGAGAATATGTTCTCACTCTTAGCATTCAAAAGAATGTAAGTAAACCCCCAAACTATGCTACTAACTGCCTGCATCTAAACTGATTCCATTAGAGGCTGATTTTGACTACAAATCCTGATTTATATGCTGAATATTTTTTTTACTTTGTACATTTTTGTACAAAAGTAAATGTAATTGTAGCCATTTTTTCTTGATGTATTGTAGCTTTTAATATGTGTTCTTCACGGTTGAATGATTTCTAGTAAACTTTCACAAAAATATAGTGGAACATGGCATGTATATTGGTTAGTGTATATTAGTTTAGCGTAACTGAAATGAGATTTCTCAGGCCTCAAACATTTGAATTACCATTTTGCAGGCCATTATACCCTAAGACACTGTAACAAATCAGGTGGAGAATGGAGTTGGTACTTGCAATTAACATTCATATTTAATCTGAAGTTTAGACCATACATTTATTCCGTATTTAATTTTTAATAAATTAATGGAATAAATTAATGGAATAAAAATCAGGGGGTTTAATGGCATCTGCGTATTCAGATTTCTGAAAGAGTCTTCTCTGGTGCAGCAGTCTTCAGGAATCTCCCGAGGAAACGTACAACCTTCATTGTACTCATACTGAGAAGCAAAATTAAGAGGAATACTGTTCACACTCCAAATGCCTCAGTTTCTCTCTTCCCAGCTAAAAATAAGTAGAGGAAAAATGCTTCCTAAATTTGTCACTAGGAATCTCTTCTTGTGTTAAACTAAAACTTTCTTACAACTCCATGTAATTTTAAACAGTATTTGTTCTGTACAGTTTGTACTTGTGGATTCCTTCTAATTTAGTGTTGAGACACTGTGCCCAATGTAGAGGAGAAAAATGATTTTTGCAGTACTTCTTATGTCTTCCCTACATCAATTGCACAATAGTTTTTGTACTTCAGAAAAAGTCTCTACCAAGAAAGAAGATCTTATAAACCCCTGAATAAAACTACTCTCAGGCTATGTAATCACCTTGATCATTTAAATCTTAATGACCTTAATCACTAAACTGAGTTAACTGAAATATTAATTCCTGATGGACAAGTTCATGCCTCTACAAATTTTAGTACCTCCTATTGCAGATCTATCTTAGATTGCAAATACAAATCTGGATTTAGATTGTCACTATCTATTGACCATCTGTTTGGGTCCTTCTAAGAGAAGAGTGAATCTAGTGGATCTAGGGATCTTTATAGTACGGTGGTCTGCTAGAGACACTTTCAGAAGATAGCTTTCTAGTCTCACCATGCATTCTTCCTATTTTTAGCTGTCTTTTTGCCACTTACACAAGATTCAGAGAAATAGAGCCTCTGAGAAGAGCTTCCCGTAAGGAGACTTCAGGGAGTTGCCTGTGCAAGTTGGGGAAGAAGGGCACCTGGCTAATTATAGAGACTATTTTGAGAAGAGTTGTAAGAAGATGCTTTGAGGCACTAAGGAGCTAAGGAAAACTGGCTTTGGCAGTTTCATCTGGGTGTTTGGTCTGAAAGCTCAGGTTGAATGTTTAGTAAAGAGAGACCTGAATGCTGAGTACATTCTTCCCCTCCCAAGAGGGGGAAAGCCTCTGGAGACTTGTCTGGAAGCCTGAAAAATCCATTGAGTAGAGAACAGGGTAGATGTAGAAGAGGAGTATGAAGAAGGCTCACTATGCCATTGAGTGAGAGGTTATCCAAGAGTCTTGGCCAAGAAAAGCCAAGTATTGTCAGTAAATACTGTTTTCCAAGGGAGTTTCCAATGACTGTACTAGCAGAGCATCTGGGGAGTATGAATGTGCAGAGGCATATGACTTTGATTATTAAACAAGTTTTAGTTACACAAGATAATGGTAGTATGAAAAAGCAAATATCAGCCTGAGGACTAGTGACTATTTTCAAAATCAAATTAGTATATGTAGTCAACAGACAAAGGCCAAAATGTATTTATTCATGTAAGAGTTGTTGCAGTGTCTTAGTCAAATGATATGTATTTTGAACTTTTTTCTTTTTTCTTTTTTTTTTTTTTTTACTTGGAAAAATTAGAAACTTTATGAAAAAAACCCAAAACTTTTAGTTTGCTGGGTTTTGATGCTTTGTGGTATATCTTTTACTACGATCATATTTTTTCATGGGTCTTTGTCACTTTCTCAAGATAGGTTTGTTTCATTTGTCAGGTGGCACATGGAGGATTTTCCTTTTCTTCTTTTGTGCAGTCTTTTTTTGTTGTTGTTTTTGTTTTTGTTCTTACAACTACGAAAGTCCATGGTGGCAAGACGACTATGCCTACTGCTTTCTTTCTATTACCCTTGCCAATATTGCAGAGGTCAGGTTTGCAAGGTAATGAAGCTCAAAATCAAACCACTCACTTCTGTCCTTGAGCTCATGTTACCTGTTTGATTGCCTACAGTGGCACAGGGGTGGACTCCGAGGTTTCTTTTGAGCCCTTTTTTTTTAAATGAGGCTTGTTCGCATTCTTGAATGAATTGTGGAGGTTGACAGCATTGCAATAGCAAGAAAACGCAGTCAAACAGTCAAATCTCTGTCTCTGTGTAAATTTTTACTTGTACTGTATCAGTAATAGGGGAAAAAATGAGTTAAAATAACTGGTAATTAGATGGTTTTCCACAGGCGTTTATCTTGACTGCCAGCTTCTCTTCCTACAACATATTTGATATGTTGCAAATTTAATGAAAACCGAGAAATTTTGATAAGCTGTGCACCTTTATTGTTTTTCCAGACACATGAATATTTGAATGACTTTATTTACATGTAATTCTGCATGTTAACTGATGATTGCATGCTGATTTACAGTAAATAAAGGTAAATAGGGGTCACTGAGTTGTGTTTTATACATCACAGTGGTACTGTTCTTGCATGGTTTTTATCTTGCATGACAATGGAATATGTTTGTATTAGTCTATGTATAACATGTCTTGTGGTTTATGCATGCTGCACTAATCTCTGTGTTAAATCTGTCCCCTCTTTATTCAGAGCATGCTGTCTAGGTCCTTTAATTCCAATTATGCTGCAGTTAGCAGCTTTCACTATGGCAGCTCTAGGGATCTGCATGGCAGCCAGGGTAGTGTTGCCTTGAGTGTTGCAGACGGAAGAGGTTCTGGTGTGCACATTGTTCGAGTGAGTACCTACAGGAGGCTATTGCAATATATAGAGGGGGAAAGAACAAACTGTGAGAGGTGTCCTTAAATTGACAGAATTATCCTTTTACATATGGACAATGCTTTCAATAAAAATAATGTAATTTACGTGCTGGGTTTTTTTAATAGGCATTAAATCAAATACCTTGCCTTCACTTCATATGCCTTAAACTTACTGCAAGGCTTTTCAGTGTCATGAAGTTGAGTTTTCTAATTGGCTTTTATAAATGGTTGAACATACGTAAAACTGTCTGGTTTCCTTGTACATATGTGAACAAGAGATTACCATTCTGAATTTAACCTAGGTTGATAAAGGTTTGAACAAAATCTTATTACGCTTTTTCCTCCCACAAACAAATTCTGATGATGTAAACTGTAGTGTAAGATACTTCAGGCATTCAAGAAAATTAATAATGTTAGTCTGTAAGAAAATGTGAGGAAATGACTCTTTAACTCTGAGCATCCTGAGTGATGTTATAGTATCCATAGTGAGCAGGATAAAGTCAACGGAAGACTTCTTTTAACCATATGAATCCTTGAATAGGCAGTCCTTAACATTTGTTGACTTTTCTTACCAGTTTATCGGTGATCAAAGACACCTCTGCAGTTGCTAGTTTTTGTAAATATCCATCAATATTTTATGGGTGTGGTGTCTTGACTAATAAGATTTTCTACATAAACAATGTACTAGTTAATCAAAGAAGATAAAGAACAATAAAGCCCTTAAGATTTTTTATTCTGGGCTTATGAGAATCTTTTAGTTTGAATTATATGAAGACAGTTGTCTTTTCTGCTCCATTCTGTTTAAAGCATCCCCAGGCTTCTACTCCAGGAGATCAATGCCAGGATGAAGTATTCATTTCAGGACAGCAGAATTACTCATCTGCCACACTTAGTCTCAAAGATGTTCCTCCAGACAGCATGAAGAAAATAGCTGTGCAGGTAATTATCTACATGATACCATGGGTAGGATATACTTATTAATATTTGTAAGGATATATCTTTTTATTAGTAGTAGAAACGTATGTTGGGATAGCAGTTGGAACTGGGGCTTCTTTAAAATGTAATACCCAGGTATCGAAGGTGGCGTAAATGAAATAGCATCCTCTTTTTGGAAGACAAAATCGTTAACTATATGAAGGGGGATAGTTCTCGTTTTTCTTCAGCAGTGGCTTTGAAAGAAGAAATTTGCAGCAAAAGACATAATTGCAAGTGGAAATTGGATTATGTCAGATGATTTCAGGAAAGCAATCTGAAGATGATTAAACCTTTTAAAGAACAAACTTGAAATCTGTTGTGATGAAATTGTGACGATAAACTAGAATTTGTAGGAGACATTCTGTACTCAGCTCTAAGGACCATCTATACAGGCAGGACTTACTACGATGAAACTAAATGGATGCTTGTAAATTATTACGATGCAGCAATTGATTTTCTTTTTATAACTTCAGTAATTTCAGTTGCATTTCTACAGACACTGGATATTAGGAATTTGGTTAGCTGTTGATACACGTTGCCTATATAAACTCTGCCTCTGGCAATGTGACAAAAAATAGTTTCCCTGTCATGCTTTAGTTTTTCAGAAAAGGCAGTAGAAAATCGTGTAAATTGAATATATCTGATCTGTGAATAAACTAAAAAATGTATATATACACACATTACCATTTCTCAGAATCACTTTGTTATAAAATACTCATGTTAACAGAATAGAATCTGATATGTCCATCCATAGCATGGTTAAAGGTTGAAATTCACATGTTTCAGTTATTTATAATAATGAGAGAGAGACTATTTTAATATCTTTGTATCCTATGACTAATGGGATAATGGTGGCAGGCAGAAAAAATCTGTAACTCAAGACTGTAGCATTTTTGGAATGTGGGAATCGTACCAACAGATGAGTGATTACTTAGGCTAGGTAAGGCTTAGGCTTCTTTCACTTGTGGAAGAAGGGGCAGGCAAC
>NW_009232544.1:0-12613 GCF_000690835.1 Fulmarus glacialis
ATCGCCAGCAACGTCCAGAAGAAGCTGACCCGGGCGCAGGAGAAGGTAGGGGAGAGCGGGGGTCGGCGATGCGGGTGCTGGGGATGACACCCCTCCCCAAAGCGGAGATGCGGGTGCAGCTCCACCCCGGGGAGCTGGCAGCTGCCTGCTCTGAGGATGCAAAATTCCGCGGTTGTGAGCTGTGAGGTTTTTACCATCCGTCTGCACGCTCAGGATAAGCAGAAACATGGCATCGGATTGAGCTGGGAGAGGGGAGGGAGGACAGAGCGCCGCACGTTTGTTTGTTTTAAATATGTAGGTGCTTATTGTTTCTGCAGGAGGAGACCTTCTTTCTGTGGTATTTAGGTTGTGCTTTATGCGGCAGTTTCAAGAGCGATACTGTATTTTCCAATAGAGATAAATGCATAACCTCAAAGACGGTGAGGAAAAGGAGACGGGCACTTGCTTCCTTATCTTCTAACAGCATAGCATGATGTTCGCTACTCGCTTTACTGACCTTGAGCTGCAGATTTTGGAATGGTGGTAAGGCAAAAACCATACTGTCTTTGAAGATTGTGCCGATGTCTGGTGAGGGAGGGATGTTTTTTGAATCCCGGGAGCCCTTCCGGGCTCTCCACCCACCCCTGGGCCAGCGAAAGGTGCCAGGAATATGCAATGGATACTTTTCATGTTCATCTCTCTGGCATGCTGCATCTGATGCCAGATGTCTGCTATGTGTAAGGATTATCGGACGTTTTACGCAGGGACATTGATCAGCTGCTTTTATCTCAGACATGCTCATCTTGGTTTTCAGTGATTTGCTGTGAGATGACATTGACTGAATAAGGACTGGTGCATCTTCGAGGGAGGGAGGGTGAACAGATCTGCCCACTGCTGCTCTTGTTCCCGGGGAGTTATGTTTAGCAGCTAGATTTAATCTAGGAGGTTTGGGATTGGATGCAGTGCTGGCCTGAGCCTTGTACCGATCGCCGACACTGTTACAAAATGCTGCTGGGTCAGAATGGCAACCCAAACCTGTTGGACCTAATTTTGCACATGCTGCTTCCACTGGTTTAAGCTCATTTACTGAGACTAGAAGCGTGCTTTGAACTTGCCTGACTGCTTGGAAAAAACCCCAGGTGAATAGAAGTTCCAGTATGGAACTGGCTGCAGCAACAAGGTCCTGGCTTCGCTCTGTGCAGGAGAGTGAGCGTGGCCACATCTGTGGTTTTTCCCCTTACTGCGGTTCCAGGAGGGGACAGGACAGGGCATCTGTCTCCTGGTATCTGGTCTACCCTGAACTCATTACAGATGCTAAATCCATTCTGTGTTAGCCACCAGATGGCAACCATATTTTTAGTTAATATTAAGGTAGGTGGTAAGGGCTGAGCTCCTGGCCTCCTGTTGAAGTCATTGTATTTATCGGTGCAGCTTGGAGCCAAGCGTGGCCTGCCAGGCCCTTCCCCGGCTTCTTATCTGAACACACACAGGTTCTTTTCCTAGGGAGAGAGTTTTCCACAAATTCCTCTCAACTGGAGATCCAGTTCACTTCCTTGCTTATTCCCTGGTGGTGACTGGGGATGTGGGAACAACAACAACAATAATAATTGAGAGTTTAGTTGTGTATTGCAGGTAATTTGCACGATCTCAAATCAGTTGTTTGTCTCTTTACACAGAAAAAAGCACAGCTCCTTTTCCCTCTAAGGAGAAAAGGAAAACAAAACCCAAAGCACTTGCTCAATAACACAAATTCTAGGCCCTTTGGCTGTTGTTATCCTAATGCAAATGAAACAACTTTGCTGGGATCTCAAAAAAGAAAAAAATGGCATTGCTTGCTTCATCATCTTACTGGCGCCTTCATACTACTACAGCTTCATCTCTAACAATTCCTCTTCCATGGAGTGTTATGTGTTTTACCCTTGTCTTTAAGGGGCAGACTTTCACTGAGGAAAGCATGTGAATGTGAACTTTCAGCTCGTGAGGAAAGATACGGCTGAGTATGACATGAAGAGGAAAGCAGCACCAGTGGTTAGGCACTATACTGGTCTTACGGTATTTTGTTTTAAACTGTGATACGTGATACTATGTTTAGCAGGAAGGGTAAACCACATGTCTGGAGATAAGGACCAGGTGTTTAAAAAACAAAAATAAAAAAAGGTAAGCAGACGTGTGCAAAGATAGATCTGGGTACTCAATAGACCAAGCACTTAAAAATGTATTAGATTTTGGTGAAGGGATGCTGAGTGGGGTTGAACTTTCCTTTTTAAGGCTAGTATAATTTGAGGCTTAAACAAGCTGACAGTGTTCCTTTTACGTATGCTCTTTCGATTTGAATCTAGGATAAAAATTCTTCCCCTCAGAGTGGTATCTCCCTCCCAACTTGAGCCCTGAGGCTTTGACTTCAGCAGTTTCCTTCGTGGTGAATTTAAGCCTTGTGTTAAGCAAAGAATGATGTCTTTTTGTTCAATGCAGAATTCGCACTGAAACACTGTACACATCCTTTTTTCCCTTCTGAGATGGCTATTATGTAAAGTATGTAAGATATTCCTTCAGAAGTACTGTTTGTTTTGAGCCTTTCAGTAAAACTATTGGCTATTTTTGGAAGATACTTTCTCAATTCCGCAGGAAATATAGGGCAGAATGGTTGACTGTGCTGTTTGCAAATGGGCTGCGCGCCCTTTTAACCTCTTTGCCTATTCAAAAGTAGCCTCAAGTACAACACTTGGAAATAATTTGCCCATTGTCCAGTGAAATGTATCAAATAAGTTGATGCCTGTGTCCAGAGGAACCCACCTAGCAGAAAGGACCCATGCAACCATTGCTAACTCATATATCATCCTTTGCAACTAACAATTGGGAGATTTAGGCTGGAAGTCACGCTTTGTTCATCCTTTAGTTAGCTGAAGGATTTTCAGTCCGAGACGTTGAGCTCTGAACCTTTCATAATTCTAAACTTCTTAAAATGGAGTAAAACTGTAATGCCTCCAATGTCATGGTGTCTTAGAAGAAGCCTAGTGTTTGCAAGCTCTTTTAAACTTTGCCAGTAAGGATTTGAGGCTTTTTTCTTTATGTCTGTAATCCATCATCTCAGTTAAAAATTATGTTTCTGCAATATGATCAGTTTTTATCTTGTACTTTTGAAATTTTTAAAAATCTCCCCAATTTCCACAGTTCTTAGTTTGTTTGGAGAGTGTCCTGTTTCTGGATGTGTCAGTCTGCACATGCACAAACACTTCTGCTTTGAACAAATTAAAACAGTGTTTCATGTCTTGATGCAATGCTAAGTGCGAGGGTAACTCCTCTGCGAGATTCCAGGGAGGGGTTGAGTTCGGGGAGCAAATGGATTGGGGTTTTGTTGCTGGGCTGGCAGCGAGGGTCCTCATCACAGGATCAAACTCTTTGCTTTCCTCTGGCAGGTTAGGCAGAGATTCCGGGTAGAAAGATGGTATTGCCTGTGCGGGACTGACTAACAATTTAAACGCCATACAGATTAATAGGCAAGTCTGGGGAGGTGAATTGTAAAGTTGATGTTGGAAAGAGAGGTTTTTCCTCGGGAGCTTTTTTGTGTGGAGAGTAGAAAGGGATGAATATATTTTTCCCTTTCTAGACTTCGACTAAGCGTGAGAAGTTCCTATCCTGTAGGAGTGGTGGTCTCTTACTCTCTTTTCGTTTCAAAGCCGGGCAAAATGAGGAGTCTGCGTTCTGGGACATGAATAGACTGTCATATTTTCTCATGTTTTTACTCTGATGTACCAACAAACCAAGGCATCCCCTTTTCTCCCTCTCTGTCCCTCACCAAAGGGGAAGGCTTTTTTCCAGGACCTGTCAAAGTTTAGTTTGGACATCCAAACTCCCTTGCGTTAGAGGGTAACATTTAGGTTGTAGACGCTGCCACTGACTTGCCGTGTTGCCGTGAGAGGTCACTTCTGCTTTCTGTTCTTGGCTTACTTCTATGTTTGCGAAGTTTCCCTCATTAAATCTCCTGTCAGAGCAAAGTTCTGCTCTCCTCTGGCTGCATGGTCCAAGGAGGCTGGGCTATATTCCTGGTCTCACAGGGCTAGTATGACCATAGCTGTTGGTAGCCAGGCTTGCTGATGCTTATTCCCTGCCTGCTCCAGTGCAAAAAAAGATTTATATGCCAGTAAACCAAAGGCTTTGCTAAAGAATTTGCCGCCCAGCAAGGAGAAATAACCAAGGACACTGGCCCTAAAAAGGAAGGCGGAGGACTGCTTTTGGCAGGCCACTGTGGCCTGATGTCCCAATGCTTTTTCCAATTGATTTGTCTCATCTAACAACTGTGGCAGCACAGGCTGTGTCCGGAAAGGATCTTTTCCTTTTCCAGAACTTTAGGCTTTGTTTCTTTCCCCTTGTAATCCCTTGCTGGACGTGAGGAGGTTGTGATTTGGGTGGAACAGGGTTTGCAGAAGGCGTGGCTTGCACTTTGAGTTTGCCCTGATAAGACTTTTTTTCCCCTGATAAAGACATGTTCCAATAGGTAGAGCATGGCAGGTAAGAACACCTAGAATGAAATCTCAGCCCTGTTGAAGCAGGTGGGAGTCTATACCAATGAGCAGCACCCAAGAACCTTAAACCAAATTTAAATACAACTATCTTCAGGATTCAGCTGTCAGAGGCTGCCTGATCTGTAGAACCTCTGCAGATGGGGAGGGAGGCTTTATATAAAAAATGGTAGATGCAGAAAGCTCTCTTATTGAGAAGGAAGGATCACATCTACCTACTTGGGAGGAGGGAAGTTCCTTATTGGTTTTCCTTCAGGATCCTTCTCTCTCTTCAAAGCCTCTATGTTTTTTGCTTGGCTTTGCCACCAAACCATCCTACCCTATGCAATCTGCCTTGTTGCCAACAAGGTGAAATACAAAAAGCCTGAAGAGCTACAAAGGTTGTTCTCTTGCTGATCCGGCTTCTTACTTTACATCTGTTAGCTTGCTTTCTCAAGAAGGCAGGGATTAGATGACAGGTAGAGTCTCAAAGGTACTTTGTGCCTAAAGGTTGCTGGAAAACAGGCACTGGATAGAGGAGGGACATCTGAATTAATGCCCCTAATGTACAGATGATTCCAGTATGAGCTCAGACTGTATTGCTGGGTATCAGAGAATCTGCAGAGAGGAGGTGAAATAGGAAACCAGGCTGCACATGTTTCCTTGCCCATGGAATGGTTTGATTGGCAGGGCGCTTACAGTGCCCTGCTGAAGGTGCCCCTCTGTCTGGGTGTTGGCAACAGATTTCTTTTAAGAAGCAGAATCTCACGGATGGATGAATTTTCTGATTGGAAAAGGCCCAGACCTGTTCCTGGTCACTTTATCTTCCCTGTAAGTTTGAGTCTTACAGCCAGTCCTCTTCAGTGCAGTTTTTGTGAGATCAGGTCCATAAAGTAGGATCTGTTAGATCTCTTTTCAATGAAGACTTTTGGTGAGGCTCTAGGCAGGAGAGAGTTAGTGTTATAGAACTCATCTGTCGGGGGGGTGCCATCAAACCTGTCTGTCCTCTCCCTCCATCGTTCATGCTGATTGTTAAGCAAGGTTTTGTGTTTCCAGGCACAAGTGTGTTTTGCAACATCGCGAATGCTCTTGGCACATGACTAGTAAATGACATGGCTAAATGTGCAGCCTGAGGTGTTCAGCATCTAGCCAGACTGGGGTCTTCGGGAATAATGCAAGTTTTCCTTTGTTGCTGACTCTTTGGACAGAGACATAAGAGCCTGTTGCTTGGGACCAAATGTGTCATAAAGCTCTGGTTTTAGAAATTTTGGAGTGGCAAGAGGGTAGCTTAGGTTGACAGGTATTAGAGTGGCTATTTTTTTCCCACTGTTGTGTTGGTGACCAGACACCTGAGCTGCCCGCTGTGCGAGTTCTGCAACTTCGCAGGGGTTGTCTTACAGTCCTGGCTGTCTACCTGTACATGCAGGGATCAGACTCTCTTCCCAGAAGTGCTGTAATGGCAACTTGACATTATCATGAAGATAGGCTCAATTTGCCCAAGCAGAACAGACTTGTAGCCCTGTTTTCTTCAACTGGCCACAGCTCAGCATGCAGGGCTCCCTAAGTGGGCTGGCAAAGCCAGGGTGTGCAGACCAGCTGCTTCTGCTGTGGGAGAAGATTGTATTAATGTTGACCAGGAGACTGTGCATTCTCCATACCAGAGCAATGAGATGGAAACAAATATTAAAATATGAATAAGGCTTTCTCTGAGAGCTGCTGGCAGGTGGAATAGAGCATCAAGGTTCATTTTGACGTCAGCCTGTGTTTTAGCCTTTTCTTGAGGGACTGTGTATTTGCTTTTCTCTGACACCTGCAATATTGAATGCATGAGTGCTAGCAAACCTGTGCCATTCTGACATTCATACTGCTGAGCTAAAAGGGGGCATCTCTCACAGAAAGGTGTTGTAAGAGAGAAGAAAGTAATTTACGTTGTCTTGCTAGTTAAAATCAATTTTAAATATGGTATTAGTTGACTACATAATACTGTCAGAACAGGAGTGAGGAACCTCTGCAGAATTGCCGGAACTGTTGGCAGCAGTGCAAGGAATGAATAAATCTTTGCAGGTGTTTTTTCAGCAGGTGCATGCAAGTGACTGATGGACCTCGGACAGTTCAGGTTTCCCTTGGACATCTCCTGGCTTTGCTAGCCTCTGAAGCTGCTTGATCTTCACAAACCTGGCAAGTACTGTAGGGTAGGTCCCGTCCCTCATGCCTAGAGAGAAATTGGAAATATAGTTGTTAGCAGAAAATAGGATTAATGAATCTTTTTTTTGTTTGAGGTTACATTTTTATTATGCCAACTTGCTTGCATAGTTTTACTTCTTAGCTGCTACTCATAAAGTACCTCTCTTTAGATTTGTAGTTCTGTGGTCTGAAGGAACAGCCGTGGTAAATGGGAATAGAAACTGTCCAACCTGAGTGGGTTGTACAGTTGTTTAAGTAATTTTTTCCCCTTTTTTCCCCACCCCTTTTTTCTAAGTTTCTCCTTGGTTATGTTGGGAGCTTGCATTCAGGAAGGGTCTGGATGCTAGTTATATTTTGAGGAAGACTTGGAAGCCAGAACTTGGGGCATTACACGGAGGTCTTGCAGAATCACTCTGAAGCAGCTTTATGAAATGAGGAATAGGTACTGTGTTTGCTCAGACCTCTGCAAGCACACATGTGTAACATAGATTTTTCTACTATTTAGGTTGTGCTGGAGTAAACTTTGCTCAGACCTGGGGCTGGCAGATTAAAGTTTTTGAAATTCAGAGTCATAAAAGCCAGACAGTGTCGCCTTTCTTTTTGTCTCTTTCTTTAGAAGAAAGGAGAAGTCTGGGTGGCAGTTTGTTCTTAATATAGGCTGCCAGGCAGGATGGAGAGTGCAAACTTTACCAATAAGGAGGAAAGCAGTACTTAACAACAACTAATCCCTCTGTGAAAACCATGGGCTGCATTTAATCTCTTGATGATACACAGATATCAAAGTCTGAAGTACTGGCCTCTCTGCAAGGATTTGATATGCAGATTCAGAAAGCTGGTAACCTGTTCTGAAATTATTTAATTTTTGGTAATTCTTCATTGATCATGTTTGGTTTGTGTGTTTTAAGTAGGTTTAGAACTTTTTGTTAAACTTGCTTTGAGAGCCACGCTAGTTTCTCAGTTCTTCTCAAAGTTTTCTCTTTCAGGAGGGAGATTAGAAGTTGATATAGCTGAAGTACAGACATTTTTCACTGGGCAATTGCTAACACTCTGCTTTGAAACTGTTAGACAGAACTGCAGTGCTTGTTTGCCAGCAGGGACGGAAAGGGAACTTCAGTCGTACAGTAACTACAGTGTTTGAAAACACAGCTAGAAGTGTTCATGCTTTTTTTTTTTAACTTCATGCTACTTGGCTTGATTGCATGTTTTATCAGGCCAGAAACAATAATGCATGATTTAACCAACTCAGAGCTGAGTTTGAAGGTATTTGCAGAGTGAATAAACAATTATCTCCTATTGGATTTATTTGGAATGGTGCCAGTGACAGACATGAACATATACTGAATAAGGTATAAAGACTGGCATTTGAAGAAAATGTAGATCTCTGCATCTTTTTCCTTAACAGAAATGCTGGTCCTGTAGCTTTCTAGTACCGTTGTAGGTCATGTTACCCATTCCTGTAAGTTATAGTAAGTCTTTTGATCCTACCAGCTCCGGGATTCTGAGTGTGGAAGAACCAACCTTATTTCCATTCCTACTTCCTCAGCCATTATGGGGGAAAAAAAGGGCAAAAAAATTGAGGGGAAAAAATAGTGTATTTAAAAAAATGCAGGGAATTCCTTTCCTGGAATTTGAATGTTCGGCTCATTAATTTTGAATTTTCAGGCAGCCGAGTGGTGTCTTGGGGAGATACTTTCTTCCCCCGCTGTCTGTGGGTGGAACATGACCCCTCTGGTCCAAATGTTGATTCTGACACAAGAGACCAAAAAAAGGATTGAGTTAATTGTGGCAGGGGACAGCATGTTTCAAAGGTTGCTTTGAAAATATATTTTGGAAAAATTCTGGTGAGAGGGATGGCAGGTTCTATGAGAGCAGCAGTGCTCAGGAAAAGTTTAAATTCGTTCAGATGGAGAAATATACTCGGGTTCTGCATTGAAAGACTCCTTAAGGTATAGGTTCCTCAGCAGAGGAGTGAAATGACTATTCTTCTGTGTATTGAACCGACTTCTACAGTAGGAGAATACTAAGGATTTTTCTCTTTTCAGTCTGTTTAGACTGAAAAACCATTGCGAAAAGCCAAGTCTAGCTGTGTGTTAATAAACTTGAGCCATTGAAAGAATGTACCCACTCTGATAATGTTTCCCTCGACATGCATACAGATGGTATGATTATTTGTTATTACCTGCAGTGAGATTGTATTATATATAACAAAAAAAGGCCATTCCCTATCCTGAAACAATTCCAATGTAAATATTGGACAGTCTCAGATAATGAAGATAATTCTGGTTTATTTCAGTAAAATTCTGTATTCCAGAAGACTTAAAAGGGTTTTCAGATATTTTTGCAGAGGTTTGGTAAGGATGGTTTTGTAGACAAGGGTGAAAGGCTGTTTTTGAACAGCAAAATTTTTATGAAAATGCATAAGCTGAAGAAATTGGAAAAAGAGGTTGGCTTTCTTTGGAGCGGAAGAGCAGCTGTGTGTGCAGGGCTGGGAGGGGAGGGTTCGGAGACTGGCTGTGGTGTGGTGGTGGGGGGTCAGAGAAAGTCAGAGGGGTGACGTGATCAGTGTAGTAGTACGCTACATCCAGTTACTCATGGTCTGGGACTTGTCTGTGAATGGGTATCAGAGCCAGTTGCTAGACTAGAACTTTTTGCCAAGCTGGAGGCTTTTGCTTTCTTTATTCCCTGACCTTTGGTGAACATAAATAATTCAGGGAGGAAGTGTGCCTTATCAGGGCTGGATGCCCTTACGATGAGGCTTTGGGTACAGTAGGTGAAAAGAGCTGTGTTGCCATGCTGAATGAAGGTGATTGACTTAGAGCTGGGGTGGTTTTAGCTGGAATGTCTTCTAAGCTGTCAGTCCCAAGTCTCCAGCTGAGGCCTTATTTTTGGGGACGCTCTTTGGGGAGCGCATTGTGGTGCTTTTCCTCTCCAAAGACAATGTGGCCCGGATTCTCAGCAAGTACTCTGGCAAAGAAGCCGGTGGGCTTACACCCGTTCACAGCAGGAGAACGTGGCCCATCAATCCCAGTTCTCAAGTTTGCTGTTACTCATCCTTCAGCTCTTCTGAAGTAGAGGCAGTCCTCTCAGGTGGAAAGGAGGAAGAGCTGTTCAAAAGCTGCTTGGGAAGAACCAGCAAGAGCTGATCATCTCTGTTGCTCCACATGTTCCCACTTCGATGGGACAAGCCACACTCTGTAGCCCAACCTGGCCATGGAGGGCACCGTTCCTAAATCTCTCCCCCACGTCTGATCCCTTGCGGCTATCGCCCACTGGTTCAGGGTGTCCCAACAGCTGATCCAAATGTCTGTGTCTTTCCCTTTGCCCCATCATGCATGTTACGTGTTTCAGAACTGTCCTGCATTTGAGAAACTCCCATCCTTGTTCAGCAAGGTGGTCGTGAACCCGTACAGGAACTTTCCTAACCTCTTAAGGGCTCTGCATCCAGCCTGTCCCTTCTGGAGTCCGTCTCTTGCATCGTTCTGCCTTATAAGAGCTCCTCTGCCCCTCTCCCTCCTAGCACGCACCTGCTCCTTTATCTCTTTCTCCAGCTCAGGCATGGCCCCAAATGCCTTTTATGTTTTGTCCTGATTTGGTTGCTTCATTTTGCATTAGGGCCTGCATAAGAATAAAAATACTTCTTGCAAATGTATCAGCGTTTAAAATGAGTGTTGCAGGGGAGGAGGTGGAGGACTTGAGAAGGGGGATTTGTGCAAACAGCACTATTTATGCTATCTATTCCTCTTACTAGTGTTACTGTTGGCTATAGATAGGGTTTAATTAAGCTATGTTAAATGCCTACCCAAGTAATAGACATTGATGTTGCTGAAGTCCTGTTGACTGGAATGTCACATTGATGCCAGCTGAATTAAGTGATGCCATTTGGCCTTATTAACTACAGAGCTACGATGTAGCTACTACCCAGCTTTACGCTTGTGCCCACTTTTTTTGGTCTCTGATTTGGTATCTGCTTAAGGCTGGGGCAGACAGAAGGTGGGGTGGAAATCTACCTGCTTTCTTGGAGACTGTTTGACATTGTAGACTGTTTCTTTGTTTTCAGGGTGTTGATAGATACATGTTCTCCCCAGTCTCTGGTTTGCCGAAAAGCAGGAACTCTGGGGAATTCAGTGTTTTTACCTGCCTGCTTTGAATAAGAGCAAACCAAGTGGAAAACAAATTGCCCAGAAAGTTATGAATTAGGCGTGTGGCCAAGATGGCTTGGTTGCCCAAGCACACCTAACAGCTGTGCGTTCAGTGGTCTGTCTCTTGGGCAGTTATATGGTAGCGTGGTAGACATGTGCAGCTTATGCAGCCCAGGCTCGACAAAGCAAGGCCGAACAGTCGAGATGACCCTGATGGAGCTTATGTGTCTTCTGGTGAAGCTGTGAGTTTTCAGCACCTCTGCTATCAGGCCGCCTGCTTAAGGTGTCAGGGTTGAAGCATTCAAAGTCTGAAAAGTCTGGCTTAAGCTCTTAAGATTCTTAATCTCCCACACTTCTCGAGGTAGGGGCCTGCTTCTGGCCCTGGGTTTGGTCTGGTGGAAGAAGTCACCACTTCCAAATGGTTATCCCACTGCCCTGTTTCCTGCTCTGTGCACCTGCTGCTGGAGCGCTGTGCGAGTCTCCATCCGCGCGCCTCTAGATAAAATCTTGTCTTTGTCAGACCAACAGTTTGAACTGACCCAGCTACTCCCACTGCGGCAGCAGTTTCACACCGCTCTTAAACCACATCTGCCACAGAGATGTGTCGGCTCCAGGTGCTTCTTTTCTCCTCCTTTCTGCATGCTGCTGCCCCATTACCATCCCTCTGATTGTGCTGCGTTACCTGTTTTTCTTTCCAGCCTGTCTTCACAAATAGGTGCATTTGATAGTAAGTTCTGGATGGCGGGACTAGAAGGGCAGCAACAAACACAGGGACAGGGGAAAGACTAGCAATCCAGGGTGCTCAAAAGAGCATCTGCCCGGAGGTAAGGGTAGAGTGGAAATACGCCCAAGTTTGACCCGATGCAAGTGTGGCTGAATCAGCAGGACTACAGGGCAATGGGGTGGTGCCTGAGCTGGGGCGGTGGCCTCTTTCCCAGCTCAGCTTGACTAGACCTATAGCTAGCACCTGACTTCTTAATTTTACATTCTTTTTCCTTTATATTCTGACTCTTTTGCAACCCCCGATTGAACGATATAAAATAGATGAGGAAAAAATTGAAAGTGAAATCTAAATGACATTTGCCAGGGTTTGTTTTTATTCTCAGAAGCTTGGGTGGTGAAAAAGCAGGACATTTCCATGTTCTTCCTAAAGATAAATAGGGAGCTGAAGAGTAAGGGCTAGGAGAGGGAGATAACTATGCTTTCTTTTCAATTGCTAAAATCTGTCAAGCAAAGGAAAAGATAAATAAAAACCAATATGTTTTCCCAATAAACTTTCATAAAGCAAGGCAAGCTTATGTGTTTATAGAAGGGGAAAAAAAGTCCACTTAATAACACAGTGAGTTAGACCTGGAGGGAAGATCGTGTATCCGTCGAATGTTTGGGCGTGGGCGAGTAGGTGGGAACATAGATATATCTGAGGAAGAAAAAAGCAAGAAATAATTCTTGTTTCAGTTTCTTGTATACTGTTGGTTATAGCCAAGAACCAACCCTTGAATTTATGCTAGGGTACAAGCTTAGTACATGAGTTAATACCTATCGTACAGGGCAGGCATAATGCAAAATTACCTGAAGAAATGAGAGAGAGATATAGGTGTAACATAACAAGACTGAGTCAGCTAATGCAGCAGGAGTCTTTAAAAGGAACCTGGTTCTGAAGGTGCTTGAATGGCCTAGGGGTAGACAGACACTGAACTGCATGCAAGTATGTGAGTGTAGCACAATGTGACTGCAGAGACCAAACTGACATCATGTCAGTGAGAAGAGAAATTGCTTTTCTGTACTGTCTGTCACAGCACCATTCCTGCCGTA
>NW_009232544.1:12644-57342 GCF_000690835.1 Fulmarus glacialis
ATTTAGACTTGAATGATGCTAGAAGCTAAACTGAAAAACCTGTGGGTGGAGGGGGAGGGAGAAATAACCTAAAATGTTGAAAACAGTTAAGGGGCTAAAATCTTCATATAAAAAATCCTGGAACATCAAGATTTGGGTCAGTTCTGTATGCACATCGGGGGCCCCAGCCTGTTCACCAGCTCAAGACTTGTCCCTCTTCTAAGTGCCCTCTGTGGGAGAGGAGATGGTTGGTTTGAGCCTATGGTTACATACCTAAGAGAACCTTTCTGCTTAACTGATTTGCCATGTGCAAAGGTGGTGAGAGATAATGCTTGCAAAACATGTATACAGCATGTTTTTGTAAACATGCTGTAGAATTGCCTTGAGGAAAATAGCTTTTGCATCCTGGAGATGTACTGTGTATTTTCCTAAACTGCCAGCATGGCGGTTTTCTTGTGGAAAGCAGTCCTTCTAAAGGCTGATATGAGAAATATAGAAGGTGCATTCATTTTCTCTTGCAACATCGAATACAGATTTTTAAGCTAGATCTTTACTTCTACTCAGATTTTGGTTTAGATCAAACAACTAATATTCACCTATTTCCACGGCTGGCTTTTTGTTGCTATGGTGTTGGGCCAGTCTCCCACTTGTACTGGCCTTTTTGTGTTGTGAGAGCAGTTTCAAAGAGGTTCGTGCTACATCTTGGTCATTTCTGAAAGTCACCTGAGGGATTTTTATCTGTATTTAAGTAACCACATCCTTAATGTTAGTGCCCTGTCTTAACAGGTAAGGCTCTCCCATCACCCCCATTTCATTTTGTTTCGTTTTGTTTTTAACGTAAGTGGCAGCAAAAATGTTACTGTCAAATGAAGAAACTTTGTCTTTGCCCTTGATTGCCAGACTCCTGGCTGAATTCACAGTAAATCTCAGAGCTCGGGCTGGCAGGCATGGGTGAAAAAGCTCCCCCCGCTCCCAGCCCGTTCATGCGCATGGTAAGCTGACTGTGACGCACTGCACGTAAAGGGGAATGAGGAGTGAGGCTACAGCTGCACAGATTAATGAAATCTAACCGATTCTCTTTCTGCAACAAAAGAAAAGGCAACATGATGTTGCAGTTCCTTGCCACCTTAATTTAATTTCATGGTATTTGATGGGTGCTGACAGCAGCTTTCTTTTTCTGCTGGTTTATGTTGCACCAGTGTGGTTTCTCTTGCAATGGGTACCAGAGTCCCTTTTTCAGTTCCTGCTCAAAGGTGAGTGCTACCAGGGAGTGGTTAATGTTCAGAAAAGCAGTCTGTTGTGATGGTAAAGAGTCTGAGTGACTTTTCCTTCAGTATCCCAATGTATCTACTTTGACAGCTGCAGTACAATATGGATGCCAATGACCTGAACAATTTACCAGGGAAGGAGGGGAAAATGATGCTGCTAGCACTTCTCAAAATGATTTTCTTCCACACAGGGATAAATGATTCATCCAAAGTCACTCTTAAATTAGGTGAGAAGATGCCCAGGGTGGTTGGGGGAGGGGAGGGAACACTTCGATTCAGGACTGCAGTAAGTTGCTATCCAGCCAGGTATCCCTCAGTATGTCAGTAAACCGTTTCAGCAAAAGTGTCCTTTCTGCAGTGTTCATGTCCTATTCTGGGGAACTGACTCCATAAATGGACAATCTGGAGACTCCGGAGTGTAATATTCCTAATTACATTACCTGCAGGGTCACCGTGCCCTCTAACGCAGCTTGCAGCCGGAGAGTGGCTTTGCCCTGTCATAGTTATATGCTTAAAGAGCATTACTCTGATTATCCAGGAGGGCGGATTAATGTGAGTTGATGGATAATTGGAGGAAGGGAGAGGTGCTCGAGAGGTGAATTTGAGTTGGCAGACTTGTTATGCAGAACAGTGCAGTCTGCTTGTGAAAAAGTAAACAAAATAAACAGGTCTGGGGGAACTGTCCTGCCTTGAAGAGCTTGAAGAGGCAGATAGCAAGGTGCTTGCGTGGAAAGTTGGGTCATTAAAATTGTCACTAGTGAGTTGTGGTTGTATTTGAGGTAGTCAGTAAAGTTTTCTGGAATAAAATGTGGAAAAAATAAAAGATCCTCCTGTCCCTCCAGACTTTGGCAGCTAAATTGGAATTGCTCTAAAGCCTCTGTGTTTTCTAGTTTCAACCCTATCCCATGGCGTAAGAGGAGCAGAGTCCTACCCGGTGGGACATTGGGATCACAAATGGGAGGCAGTTAGATGTTGCACAGCAGCCCGATCTCTGAACTAGCCATGAGCGGGCAGGGTTGGTGAGGAGTTGCCCATCTGTGTGGTGGATAGAGGAGGCCATGCGGCAGAAGGGAATGAAGGAATGACCATCAGAAACCTTTTGATGTCCAGTGGCTGTGAACAGTAGTGTGTTGGGAGTTGTACAAGCTGTTTGATGAGGAAGGGAATGGAAATGGTCTCCCGGTCACACGAGAAGATCTGATCGTGTAGAAGAAACAAATATGTTTTAGGGAGCTGAACGGGAACAGGATCCAACTGTGCTCTGGGTAATGACGAACGGGAGAGAGCGAGGGCTGGAGTGGGGCTTCCAGAGGAGGAAACGAGACTTTCTGCAGGGGAAGTGACACTAGTGCCAGTTCTTACCTAAAATAGTGCTACTCTAGACGGACAGGAAAGAAAGGGATTGCCAAAGAAATGCCTACAGAGTGATGGTCAGCCTTGTCTTCCTGGAACACGTGTTTGCAGGGACTGAGTCCTGCCCTTGAACAGGCTCTTAACACCACTGCTGGCCTTGGCAGGGGGCTGCATGTGCAATGCTAACCGTGTCTGTCCTCAAAGCCCTGGAGACACAGATAGGTGTGCCCCGGGTCCAGCAAAGTAACAGTAACGCAAGTTGGTTTCCTGGGTGAGTTAAAGTTCACCATCATGAATGGGGCTGTGAATGAAAACCAGGATGGGACAGTGGAGTGGCAGGCCTTGGAAGAAAAGTCCTTCTTGAGAGCCTGCAGTACCTGCCTGCCAACCTCCGGTGATGGGCAGCGGGAGGCAAAGGGACAGCTGACCCTGTGTTGGGGGAGGCACCCTGCAGCACATTCTTCAAGCTTGGGGATGGCACAGGTCCGAAGCGAGTCATGCTGTAGATGTGGAAGGGTATCAAAAGCATTGATGGATATTTTTAGCCAGAATGAGTAGGGGCAAGGGTTGAAGGGGCCAGAAAAAAAATTAGCTATTCTTGTGTTTTCAGTCTCCTGATGCTGAGGAACCAGGTGTCCTCTTCAAGGGATGACTAATTCCTTGTTTCATGGAGTGGAGAACAGAAAGCAAAGCATTTTTTTTTTCCTCATCGGATGAAACAAGTACTTGTTTTTGGAGGTGAATTTGTCATGCTCAGAATCTGCTGACTTCAGAGCTTCTTTCTCTGTTCCCCCTTGAGCTGTTAGTGGATCTGTGGCACTGAGACATGTCTTTTTATTGTAAACCTCAGCTCCCTTGCACATTGTAAAATCAAAGACTTGACTTATGTCCCTTTCTCTTAAAAAAAGTTGGAGCAGGGCAGGCGGGAACCCTCTTCAGGCAAAGTGTATTGTTCAGTTGCTCTAGTTTGTTATTGTAGGGTTGCTTATCAGAGCTGGGCTGTGAGTATTTATCTAAGCCCTTCATGTTTCTTCAACCCCCTCCAAGATAAGATCTTTTCTGTGGTGAAGCAGCTGGGGAAGATACCAGAAGCAGATACCTGGGGTCTGAAAGATCTGTAGGCTTTTGGGCCATTCTTAAGCACTCACCTGTAAATAGTCTCTGGATGAGGAAGATTAAAAAATGGAAAAAGCTTGTGTGTGTGGCGAGAGAACAAAATCTTCCTTCATTTCTTCCCCTCACTGCCACCTTCCTTAATTTTCCAACTGTAGTAACCTTCTGAAGATGTTTTTAATCATAGAATATCATTCCCAGTGGTAATGGTAGCTCTTCTATTAACCCCATGCACATGTACCAATCTGGATAGATTTTTAGTGTGTTACCCTGAAGCTGTGGCCAGGATAAGCAGGGATGTTAACAAGTGGCTGGAAACTTGAGGAAGATGTATGAAAACAGGATCTGTTTTCATGGTGACAAGCTGAGAGATGAAAATTCATGTTTAATGCTTTCTGCTGCCTTTGCTGTCTGGCTTTACTGCTTCCTTACTAAAATCCCTTGATCTGCTTTCTGTTTGTTGCTGTCATTCTCTCTAGTGTTTCTTCTAGCTGTCAGTCAGGGATGGCTTGGATTGATTTTGCCATTTGTGTAAAGAAAAAAAAGGTGCAAGTCGGGATATCCTCTGCTGAAGTCAGCTGAGGCTGCTCTGGGAGAGTCTTGCAGGGGGGAGAAGAGGAGGAGGAGGAGGTGATGTGAGATCAGCCAGTTCCCCTGTCCTTTGCTTTGTTGGTGAGGCATGCTGGACTGATGCAACTCATTTCTTTGGACTTCAGAATTAGTTCTAGTTAATAACACATGAATGGCAAAAAAAATGAGAGGCTTGGAGAAACTGTTGTGTATTTACCTGTGTTAGTATATCTTGGGACTAATATCTACACATCCTGTATGCTTCAATCCTGTCTCTCTCAAGCAGTAAGTCTCACTTTGTCAGAGAATTACCATGTGGGAATGTTCTTTTGAACCCTTTAGACTGGCTTTCACTGCACAGTTGGTGTCCTTGCTTTTTGGAAGGAAAAGACCCTGTGTGGCTGAGATTCAGCCTGTGCAAAGCTGACTTGAGGTTGCAGAAGTAAACAGTTTTTTTGTCCTGCCTTCATCATCATCCAGTTCTTGAAACCTGAAAGACTGAAAGAGAGCCAGGAACCCAATCAACATCTCTGTCTCCTCCAGCAATAGCTGAGCTTGCCTGTGTGTCAGAAATCTTATCTTGCAAGTGCGTACTGATAACACAATAGTCTTGGCAATGGTAAGGAACAATGTTCAGGAGTTGTGAAATCATGCACTTGATTTTTATCGTGCCTCCTCAGGGGCTATGTGAGAATACTAGCCCCACTATGATAGAAGGGAAAGGTAATGATATAGAAAGGCATCATGATTTGTACAAAACCAAAAAGAGCCTCTGTGATAAAGGCAGTTTTTCAATGCAGCTTTTCCTGGTTTTGAAAGGAACTGTGACAGTTTCTCCATTCCTTCTGTAATAAAGATTAATGTTTAGGGTTGCTTCTTACCACTATTGCAGACTCCTTGTATAGCCACGGGCAAGTTACTTGTTCTCTGGAGGTTTCATTCTGACATCTGTAAATGATAACAAGGAAGTGGTTCTGGGTTGGGGTGAAAAAAATCTTTGAATACATGCATACATGCAACAAGCCATCACACATTGCCTGCTGTCCTCCTGACAGTGCTGTTATAATGTGGATAAGACTGTCCTCTCTGTAGCAGAAATTTATTTGGCTTGTGTTATCTGTGGTGGTGAAGATCGGCAGAGACAAGCAAGCACCTTTGGCTTATTTATGTCCCCGCTCTGGAGTCTGAGATGAGAAAAAGTGTTTTGTTTTGTGCTGGCAGTGCACTGGGGCAGTACCAGTGCTTTTGTGTGATGCACTTGTTTCTTTTGATAGAGAAGAGGGTTCTGTGTTTGTTTTGGAGGAAGATGTCCTAGCGTTTCACGCATACTGGCAGGTGCATGTGGAAAAATAGCTGCAGCTGGATAGTTGCGCTTCACAAGATATTGGTGATCAGCTCTGATTCTGCATACATTTCTCTCCTTTCGTCTGCTTAGCAAAGCACCTAACTTCTTGATAGCATCGGCTGCACATCATTAAAGTTCCTCCTTCCAATGACATCTTCCTTTCAATCCCCGCAGAGTAATCTCCAGCCACCACCGTACTTGGCAGGAAGCCAAGTGCTTAAAGGCCTGGATGCCCTCATCAGACAGCTACTGAGAAGGGCTTTCCCCAGTGAGATCCAGGGGAAGCCCTAGGAGCCTGGTCATGGCGCTCTGCTCCCAGCTCCTTCTTGTTGTAGGAGAAAGTGCCCCTGCTTTGACTGTATTTTCCTTCTCTTGGAAAACTTAAACTGTCACATCCAACAACTCACTCTTTGGATTTTTCTGTCCTCTAATTATAGACCAGCTAAAACACAGGCAACCCTTCCTCTTCCAAGCTAACACTTCTTTCTCAGGATCCATGTTGTTCCACAGTAATAGCTCTTTAGTTGTTGTTCTAGATCCTTCTTGCTGTAATTTTTCTTTCTCTTCCCATCATCTTTAACCTTTGCCTGTGGCAGTTGTGCAATCAGACCAGAATCCAAATGAAGCTGCCTCTTTGATCCTAGCCTGCATTTAATAATAGGGCTGTGGTTGTTACTGAGGAAATAACATATCAAGGTGCATTGGCTCTTCTCTCATCCAAAAGTTTAATTAGAGATTTGGGCAATATACAGTAGTCTCTGGGCTCTGGAGTGGTTGTATGGAGTTAGGGACCTGGGATACTCAGGAATGCGTTTCCTGCTCAGTAATACCTGTTACTCTTGGTACTTACTATACCTAAATGAAAGGCGTGTGGTAGATATGACACCGAGTTCATGATCCCTGTGAAACCTCTGGATTCTGAATTTTGCCTTCCCGTAAGTTTTCCCATTTTCCTGAGAGCATTTGATACCTTCTGGTAGAAGTTTTGTCTGCCCCAGGGTTGGATGTTGTTTCTGTGGAGCAGTTAAATGGGAGCTGGGCACACAGAAGTGCTTTGGAGTTTTACAGATTTATCTCCATAATTTTGGGTCATACTGTATGTGGCTTAGAACAGGAGATTCGTACTTTTTTTTTTAAGCACTTGAATCTCAGTGAAACCTTGAAGTATTATAGAAAGTGTGCAAAAACTGAGGTTTGGAACTAACTCTTGGTGAGTGAAGCCAAAGTTTTCAGTAAATAAACTAGTTCCTAAACCACTTAGAATTTGAATGAGTTTGAGCCTGAAAACGTGGCTGACTTATCTCCATATCCCTTGTACAATTAAGAGTTTAAAAAAAATTTGAAATGCCAAGGCCAGAATTCACCAGCTTATCTTGAAATAGAAAAACGCTTGGCTGTGATTCTCCCTCTTTAGAAATGGGAGTGAATTTTTAGTTCTGTTGAAATAAAAGTTTGGCAAGTCTAAACCTTGATGTTTTCCAGGGACTTCATGGATAAAAACGGGACACATTCTGTTCAAACTGCCCAGCCACTGAATCTAGTCCTTTAGCCAAAGATCCACCCTCACAGTCAGTGTGACTTAGTGAAAACAATGGCTCAACACTTTGTAAGAGGACATAAGTAGGCACTGCTGCTGAGAAAATCAGTTCCACCCCTTGTGAGCCAGGCTGGGACATCAGAAGTCATTGGTTATTTTTAACATGGATCTGTATTTCTATATTTAATTGAGGTTCGTTTCTCAATCCTGTTCAGCACATGGCCACTCAAATGCTTGGGTTAGCATAAGACAGTGATGTAGAGGCAGGAAAGAGAGTGCGAAATGAGACTTTTCCAGTGTCCTTGTTGGGAAAGCTTTGAGTATTCATGAAACTATGGTGTCTCCAAAGACTCCTCTGTGCTTTGCTCCAGTCCAAAGCAAATTTTCTTTTCATCCCCCAAGCAGGATAGTTCTGTTCTGGAAATGAGGGTGGAGGAGTTTCTCTATCCATCTGTGCTGGCGAATGTACTTCAAAGAAAGGTCCTGTTGTTTCTTGCAGGAGATGAATTAGAGCAGAGCTTTCACTCTGGAAACTGCGACCATCAGATCTCTCACCTGGAAGTGATTAGGTGGCAGTACTTTTGAATGCTTTGTATATATAAGCTGTCTACAGAAGATGGCTTCCACATCTCTTAGCCAATGCCTGAAGGTTTTTAGGATGGAACGCTTCTTAAAAGCCCAGGTCCTTTCAACACGCAGCCCCCGTCAGTACAAGTCAGAGGTGTACAGAAGGGAGGAGCAGCCCAGCCTATTCTCTCCTGCCCCATCTGTTTCCTAGCGCTGCTGGAATCGATCCCTGTTGATTCTGGCGCGGCTGTGCTGAAAGCCACAGGGGACAAAGGCTCCTTTTGTTGGGAGCTGCAGCCAGGCGCATGGACGTGCTTCTTGACACTTGCCTCTTCCCGGGGTATCACGCAGTGATTTCGCTGCCTCCTGGGATGCGTGTCCCTCAGCTCGGTACTGCAGCACTGGCTGGGGACTGTTTCCTGTTGCTGTATTCTGGGAGAGGGAGGAGAGAAAAGGTGTGAGTAAAGTGGTGGTTGAGGTTTGCACAAGAGGAAACTAAATATTGGGTGAACGTGACCCTTTATAGCCAGGTGCAGATAACAAACACTGAATCAATAGGGACAAATAGACTTTGTTCCCTGTTCTTTTCTATCTTCACTCTTAAAGATACTTTATGCAGCTAAATCTCAGTTGTGTGGGGTTTTTTTTTCCCCTAACATCTGTCTTTGTTCAGGCAGTACTAGCATTTAATACTTTTGAAGCTCTGCAGGCTGCATAGCACTAATACTGAAGTGCAGTGGTTGCTGGGGAGAGGAGTTTGAGGAGCAGGTTGGGATCGGAGGAATGAGCTGGGGAATGCCCACCTGGTACAAGAAGTTCTCCTCCATTCTCAGGTTTCTGTTCTCTTCGGTGGGAGCACTCCAGTTCCTTTCCTTGCTTGGCTATGGTCGCAGAGCTGTTTAAGGAGGGGGAAGCGAAACCTGTGGCAGGATAGGATCCAGCAGGGAGGTTTTATTCTGTGTCCATGACTGGTGGGGAAGGGAGGCAGCAGAGCATGCCCCTTGCCAATGAGATCTCAAAAGCTCGTGTTTAATCTTTGAAACACTGTCTCCCATGCCCAGCAGGTATTATCCAGTGTGGTGGGGAATTGGGTAGCTGCTGCAGCAACTGTTGACAGCAGCCTCAATGCCTACACCTTTTTCTCGCAGGTGATAGTAGAAGTATTTAGGTGATGGCACTTGCCTCCTGGGAATGAAGGCATGGAGCGGTGCGCACGTCGCGTTTGTTTTCCTGAGCTATTAGTGTAGATAGCAGCAGCCGTGGAACACTTGCTGGTTGCTGTCATGATTCATTTTTATTAAAATCATGCCAAGCCAAAATTAGTATGTCGGAGCTGCCCCGGAGGCTGATGTGACTGTACTGGAAAGACATCTGTGTGGGTTAGCACGCGTCACGCTGACGCCCTCTGTACTGAGGAGGGAGGTATGTCTTCGCCTACTCGCAGCAGTTTGCTGCAGTCACAACACGTGTGTTGCTGAACGTGAAGGTTAGTGGCTGGGTTAGGAGCCTTGCTGGATGTATAACATGGGATGTGCCACGTTTGGACAGCTGTATTGGCAGACCTGGCATGGCTCTGTGTTTGGGGATCAAGAAAGGGATGTTACTCAATTCCCCCGACTCCTGCCTGGGAATTTTAGAAAACAGAGAAAGTTTTATAAGGTTTTTGGAAAGAAAACTCCTCATCACTATGGTTCTTTTGTTTTTTACCCCACTCAGTCCAGGTTTAAGTCTTTATTCATAATTGGAGTAAATTGTCTTGTGTTAATCTAATAAGCTGCTTGTTCTTTTGTCAGACACACCAGGTACTGACTACTGTTGGAGGGGTTAGACCTGACAGACTGAGTTGTGTCTAAGGTGGAATCTTTTTTTCCATTCCCTTAGCTGGCTGGTCTGCAAATGTGTCAGTGGGATTGAAGGAGGCTCCCTTAAAACCATGACGAGGAATACCTCGTGAAAAAAGTCTCATCCATGCGCTAGATGAACTAGAGCAGGGCTTCAAACCTTTTCTTTAACTGTGGGGCCTTAATTTTCTTTTCCAGGGGTTTGGCCTTCTCTGTAAATGCCAAACGTACAGCTTGCTTTCTATGGTTCTTCTTCACGGGCCTTGAAGTCTGCAGACCACATGCTGAAGATCACGCAACGTTCTCTCATGTTTGTTACCAGATCTGTAATTTCAACCCAGTATCTTCTGGCCTTGCTGTGTGGTTAACTCCCTGTGCTGTTTACACTTTAAGATTCTAAGCAAGTAGTCATGCGTAGGTAGGCACCCGTAGTCTCTCCACATGTGCTTGAGTTGTTGTCCTCAGCCTGCTTCTCTGAGCAATGAGTTTTCAACTTCCCTCTTTTGAAAGGGAATTTAATTTAAAAGTTGAAGTCTGCATATGGCTCTGATTCTGTGTGTCTCCACTTGAGCTTTCTTCCCCCCGTACTCCAAGCCTCGATCGTGAGATCAGCTCTCGGTGCACAAAACTGTTCTTCCAGTTCATGCAGGTTGGCTGGTAGATACGAGCTTTTCCTTCCCTTCACCCTGCTCCTCTCCCACCTCCCTTTGTTCCAGGTGGCCTGTCACCTTGTGATTAGGACTCAGTGGAAGCAGTAGCTTACCTTCCTTTGGTTAGTGTTACGGGCAATTCTTCGAACGTTATCGGGCTGGGAGCAGCAGCCCTTGCTGGCTTCTGTAGCGCATATGGTATCTGGTTACTCATCGTGCAGGGGATCTCAAGGACAGGCAGCCTTTCTTTCCACTGCTGCTTCCACTGCCAATTTTTTTTTTTTCCCCCAAGATATTTCTCCCCTCCGTTCCCCTAAATGATTCCTTCCAGGTTCAGCTAAAAAGGAGGGAGAGAGCAATGGAAGTGTCGGCTTTGCTGTCCTCTCATTGGCAGGAGGTTTTGGGATATAGAACTGGGCATGGCTTGAACTCTTGGCAGAAATAGCTCTGTGCAATAGCCTGCTCCCTGGGCAAAGGTGCCTCAGAGGTGTTATCCTGATGGAGCCATGGGTGCTGAGCTGGCCCTGGATCCGGGTGAGGGCAGGCATGGACCAGGACACGAAAGCGGCATGTGTCAGCCGTGAAGCTGAAGCTTTGCTCTTGGCCTCTTTCTCAAACTCTGCCATTTTGTATGGCCTCCTTGGTCCAGGTGTAAAGCTCGTGATGCTGTGTGTCACTCAAGTGAACTTGCTTTTCTTTGCCTGACAAATTTCGATGTACAGGAAAATTCTGGAGGGTCTGTACCCTCATGGGAAAATGTTTTTAGGGGTTTGCAAACTGAAAAAGGTTGAACCACCATCCCAAAACCTAGCATGACTGTTGCAGAGTGAGCTCAGACCTTTATTTGGTTCCTAATATGGTCTCCTGCATCTGGAATCCTCTTGGCCCAGTCCTGCAGTGATCAGCACCTGATGTAGTAGATTTGTTTATGGCAATGGTCTAAAACCTCAGTGGGGTTTTCTCTCCACTCTGAAGATGTTAGGTGAATGCTGACAATGTACCTGTCATGTGTCATCTGTATTCTTGGAGGTACTTGCTTTATTAAAACCTGGTAACCCCCATCCAGGCCATGCTGAACCACTAGAAGAACAGTATGTTGGTGAGAGCTTGTCATTGTGCCCATCCAAACATGGGCGAAGCTAAATTGCCTGCTCAGATCTGGCTGCCAGAATGGTGAGATGGCTTTGCACCGAACTCCCCCTTCGTTGATCCCCTTGTCTCTGCCAAGAAGGATGCTTTTTGGCAATGCATGGTGGAGGTAGCTTGGCTGATGCCTATGTCCTTCTGGCTCTCTAGGTTCATCTCACCTTCTGACTGATAATTGCTTTCAGAGGCAATCAGAGAAGCAGTAAGTAACTTCTACAGCAACTCCCGTGTGTCAGCTGTGGCAACTTTGTGATGCTTCCTACAGTGCCAGATCATCTGATGCTGTTTCTGTCTTATTTCATGTGTTCAAACAAAAGTCAATCTCAAGTTAACAATGGAGCAAATCCACTGCAAGGAACTGGGCAAGTGGAAAAGGCCCCTGCTGTATTTCATGTGTGGGACAAGGGAGGACAAACTGACTTGCACATAATAACCTGGAATAATAAATGCTTAAAATGCTGACTTTATAGTAAAGATTTAAACATCGTATTTGCTGTTCCAGAGGCAGAAGCTTTTCAAAAAGCTGTTTGGGAGACTGATTATTACCCAAAGTTGTACATGACTGTCTGGAGACAGTTAATGTTTAAATGAGGCAGGTTTTAAGATAGATAACTTGCCTTGTTAGTTGTAACAAAGCGTTTAAACACATCCTGTTGGATAGCAGCACAAAAGCTTGTCTGTTCCTTTCTTGCTATTTGGATTTCACGTTAAACGTTGTGACGATGATCGTGCAGCAGAGCGAGTTGGATGGAGTTACTGGCATTTTAAGAGCTCCGCTGGTGAATCTACCTCAAGGTCACAGCTTGGTGCTTTTGTCACTGTGGTGGTGAACTGTTTTTCTTTTGCAGAAGATGCAGCTGGTCTCAGAGCACAGCCTGACTGGTTAGTGGACACGGTTGTAACGTATTATATATGAGATAGAAAGTATACTACACAAAGTTTGCTTTTATTCCAATGCACGCAGTCAGGTCTTTGTGTTTTCCCTAAAACACTGCACAGCCAGCACTGAACAGAAAAGGAGTCTGGCCACCTTCCTCCAGGGCTAACTAGTTGCAAGGCTCTGTGAGTGGCTGGGACATCAGTGTCCATATTGCTGCAGAGTGAGTCCAGGGCTAGAGATGTATTAGCAGGTGCCTTAGTCTGACTTCTTAAGTAGATTGTGTACTTGAATCCTTCTTGGTCATCCAGTGTAGTGCAAGGTGTCTATTGCATGTCAATTTTAACATGTTGAATATGAAATGAAATGTAAGAGGCTGTGAATGCTCTTAGATACGGGGAGGACTTCTTCAGTTCAAGCACCGTTTCTGTGCTTGAGAGTTTTGGGTGACGTTTTATG
The DNA here is from genome assembly GCF_000690835.1 of Fulmarus glacialis. Taxonomy (NCBI): domain Eukaryota; kingdom Metazoa; phylum Chordata; class Aves; order Procellariiformes; family Procellariidae; genus Fulmarus; species Fulmarus glacialis. Next base: position 25,350 of record NW_009232544.1, read on the forward strand.
GCTGGCAGCTCCTGTGGTCTGTGTCCTAGGCAGGAAGCATGCTTGTATGCTAGCTCTCAGGTAGTCGGACAAGTTGGTTCATCTGCAGTGGGACAGCTTGGTAGCAGCCAGTGGCCCAGATGAAGATGTACAGTGACCTGTTTGGCATGTTAAATCATGAAGGTCTGTAGTCATGAAAACATCCTTTTCCCCTGTAATGCAGAGCAAAGAGGGTTTACAGCCTATATAACCTCAGATAGTTGGATAGAAGCACTCACAACCACGTTGAGTCTCTTGATTTGCCTTAGTATACACAGGCCCAATTAAAACCTGTGTGACTTTAGCTATGTAAGGCGGAATTTCAAGGCACTAGCTCTTGGTACTGCAAAGGGAGTCTAGAAAAAGTTTGTGAAATACTGAAATCTTGGCATCAAAGACAGATTTAGTCACTGGAGATAAAGATATTCTTGTGGTGGTACTTTCACAGCCCATGTTGAGTAATAGAGGGGACTTCACACGGCTGTGCAGATGGTGGTGATATAACCAAGGGTGGGCCACAGTGTGTGGGCATGACATCTATTAAACAGTAGTGATGTGGTTAAAGAGTCTTGCTCTGATCCAGAGATGAGCTTGAGTTTTACTTGGACGTACTCTGGGCTGCCTCCTGGTAACCCTTTGCAAACAAGCTCTTGGGCAAGAGAAGATAAAAGCAACTGGATGCAGTTCTGGCCTGCCTTTTCCCATGAGTGCTGCTAGCTATAGAAACAAGCATGCTTTGACCACAGAAGGTCAGCAAGGCCTTTAGGCTGTGGACAGACATCTGATTTTATTGTTAGCCTGTATAACAAGATTAGCACCAAATGACTCACAGAACAAGTCAGGTGGTCTTTAATCTTCTGTAACTGGGTTGATATGAAGGCATTTTCATTGTCGTAACAGAATGCGGCTGAAAACTTTGACAAAATCAGGTCTTCAGTGACAAGTGTTTTCTGTAGGAACTCTCAACTTCCATCAAAACTGAACATTGAAAGGGTGGTTTTTTTTTTTAAAAAAAACCAAAAAGCTGAAAATTCCCCTGGAGGACCCATGGAAAAGATTTTGTTGTTGAAGTTTTTGAAGCGATGCTTTCTCCTTAGCTCTGTGGTGAACCCAGAGGTGGTCCTGAACTTCCTGATTGAGGAGGCAATGGACATCACAGCTGAAGCTACAAGTTATATCAGATTTTCTTCTGGAGGGCGAGTTCCTTTCTGACTCCTGGGTGGCTTTCACTCATGTACTTATAGGTTGCAAGCTGCTAACGATTGCTCCAGCATGAGGACTTAGTGTTCATAGTATTAATAAGTAGGTGAATCTCCATAGTATATGAAATCTATGCTAAATAAAGAGTGTGTGTTACAACACAGACATTCCCCTTTCTCTTAAAGGCCAGCCATGGTCACAGAAGCAGTTATGCCACAAGTACGGAAGGCACAGCAGAGTTTGCTCCTGTTGTTAGGAGCAGAGTAGGATTCAGACTAGAATACCTTTATTTTGTCTCCATTTCAAGCTTCCTGTAAACAACACAACTGTCACAGTCAAATGAATAAAATCAGAGTCACGCTGCAAATACCGGTTTATAGGTCATCTTGAAAATGTTCTGGAGTTTTCCTTATGTTGAAGTGAAGCTAATCCTATTTTTTTTTTTTAATGAGAAACATTAACCTATGTAAATACCAGGTGGCTTTAGCTTGTCAAGTAGTGTGATGGGATGGGAAAGGGACTTGTATTTTAAAGGTGGAGATCCTGGCTTGTTAATGAAAATGTGGCTGGAGTTAATAATTTCTGGCAAGGTAACTTATCCTCCTTGTAACTTTACATCTCTACCCTCTTGTTTATTATCTGGCCGTGATAAGTTTATGGTTCTGCATTGTAACAGCTCAAAAGGTTTAAAAAGGACTTTGGTTTGCACAACTTTTGCAGGAGGGAACAGAGAAGCCCAGACTCTGATTTTTGAATTTCCAAAAGGCCCCTTGAACCACTTCTGAAAATGTTCTAAGGGCGAAGTCAGCTGTGCAGGAAGGGTGAGAACTGCATGCTTGACTCTTTTTGCAGGAGCTGGGACCACTTATAACTATGGCACTACTTCTGTGTACCAGGTGTATAATAAAAGCATGTGAGGATGGTGAACAGAAGATCACCGAGCCAGAGGGAGGCCAGGAGAGAGTGGCTCAGTGGCATCACTTGAGCACGTGGGTGTCTTAGCAACCTTTATGATATAGCTGATACTTGTATCAGTCTTATGATGACAGAGAAGGATTGAAGGAATGACTATGATGTCTGTAGACATGCAGGTGCTTTTTAGTGTATGATCTTCAGATATTGGATAAACAGGAAGATGATTAGTAACGTGGTGGGCAAGGAGTGCTCAGGCGCTGGTGGCTGTACTTCCATGCATGACTAGGGATGAGGATGTGGGATATACCTGCCCTCCTTTAGGTACTGCCCAACTTTGCTCCATGCAGAAAGCCAAAAATCATGTCTGTTTTTCAGTTACTCTACTTCTTTTTCTCTAGGGACTGTTTCTACTCCACCTTAAAAGGTCTGTGTTGGAAATTTAAAATCTGTAGAGTATAAAAAGACCTCCCCTTCTCTGTACCCTTTCATGTCTGAGGTGCAAACAGAAGTGAGTGGGCTGGGTTTTGTCCACAAGCACTGCCACAAACCTGGAATCATGCAGCCAAAAGGAACGGGGTTTGCTCCCAGGTCACTAAGAATCCACCTGTTTCCCAAATAATCTTATATTCTCAGAGAGCCCTTTTGAGAGATGAAAGACTCCAGGTGCAAGGCTGCCTCCCTCTCACTCCGTAATAGGATGTGACTGCGGGGACAGGTCGGTGAAAAGCAAATGCTGTTTTTTTGCAGCACACACCTGAGCGATGATGCAGGTGGGCTGAACGCAGGCTCAGCTCAGTCCGCTCGCGTCTGCTGTTCTGCAGACCAGAGGCAGGCGCAGCGATTCATATATAAAACGTTTTTGTTTTCCACGAGTGATGCAGATCCACTTAAAATTTCAAGCCTTTCAGAGCGAAGCTCTAAGATGAAGTGGTGGCGTGTAGAGCAGGGCCTTGGGAGAGCTGCAGGTTCTGGCAGTTCCTCTGGTTATTAATGGCCACAGCAAGGGCTTGCAGGTTCTGAGAATAGACTCTGCATTTGCTTTAGAGGAGACAGCTGACAATGGTGTTTGATACAGCAATATGTCTCTGCCTGACTTTTGACTGACAGTGACACAAACTCGCTCTCCTCCCAGCCATGGCTTAAACCTGGTGACATTTACAGCAGAGCTAACTTCTCCAGTCTAAGTTTAGATGGTGATTTTTGTGTTTGTCTGCATGTGTGTGCTTAATAAGATAAAAAAGCAGAAGAGGGCTTCTGCAAATAAAAATGGAACAGGAATTTCAAACCATGGCTGAATGAACAAGGGAGGCATTCAACCTGCATGGATTTTCATGGTCTGGTTGCTGTGGATCCTTGTTCAAGATACCTGAGTGTTGGAGGGCTATTACCTACTTTGGCACTTTTGGTTTGCTCTCATGAAATATGTGGTAAATATTCATAACTATGGGGCTGTCTGTTTGACAGGGTGTTTTTAGTGTTTTGGGGGCAAGCTGCACTTGGAATTGACTTGTAGCCTTAGCCCCACCTATGTACAGCTAATGACATGTATTGTGGCTGTATGTCCATAAGCCATCTGGAAATAGCATGTGATCTTAGCTGACTGCTGAGACTTCATTTCTTGCCATGAAGCTTTCAAAAGCTTCTCCTGTTGATGACACCCCCCTCCCATAGCAGACAAGCCCAGGAGAACAGAGCTGGCAACATGCTTCTCAGCCCTGCCTTGAAGGATGAGCAGTGTCAGCGAAGCCTGAAGCATAGTGTGAGTGAGATAGCAGATCCTTGTCCAGTGATGGCTGAGCAAGAGGTGTCCTGAGCTTATGCATAACTTCACGCTGTTAAATGGTGGTTGAGTGGGAACAGCTTTTGGTCACTAGCACTTAGAAACCTATTTCAGATGAATGACCTAAAGGGGAATGGTTTTGTCTCCCATTACAGACCTTTGGTAAGTCTTCATTCTTTCAGGAACATGACTTTCTTCTGATACTGTCTTCTGTAAGGCCTGGTCTGGCAGCAGGTCATACAACCCAAATAGAAATAACTGCCTTTTAGACTTGGCCCTGAGGGCTAGGCACTCTGTATCCTCCACTGGATGCATGAAGGACTTGCACCTATGTTCCCCTGGCATTACGATGGAAAATGGACTATGAAAGCTGGTGGAACTCAATCCTTTGTGAACATTATGAACAACTTATTGGCCACGTGTTTCTGGAGAGTTCATCTGTGACTTCAGACAGTGCTAACAGAGTTACTTAGGCAGAGAGGTCCAATGGCAAGTAGTGTCCTGAGAGGCCGTTTGCATAAACCAGGTGAACCCACTTCAGAACAACACTAGAGTTTAGAAAAGTAGTTTCAGCCATCCGTTACAGGGAAGGAAAGCTCCTGGTTTTGGCTCCTTTTTCATTAAAAATGAAGGCACAAATGTACGATCAGGGCAGAGGGACTTGATTGCATCAATCCCTTCAGAACTGCTCCGTCACATCAGGAGGCCACATGTCTTTGCATCTACCTTACCTCGCTTCAGAGTTCCTTGTCAGGAAAAATTGGCTACCTGTGATGGGTGGGAAAAGATTTGCTGGGAAGGGTTTTCTTGTATCATTTCTTTTCCTCTCTGTTTCCACTTCTCTCGCTCCCCGCTCTTGAAGTTTGCAAAACTACACTTACATAAGCAGTGCTAGCAGTGTTTTACACTGTCACTTGATATTTGTGGAGTGAGCTGCATCTTTTGTCTGCAGGAGACTTGGGGATTTTCAGTTCCGTGTGCTTTGCAACCCTTCTGCCCTTTCCTAAGCCAGACGTGTGGTCCAGATTCCTTCTTGTTAGTGTGATAATGCATTAGTACTGCAGCAGTTCTGAAGGGTAAAACCCCAGGGTCGGGATCCCACTGTAATCAAACAAATCTGGAGTAAGAAGGGCCTCTTGCCTTGAGGTTGCATACAATGAGCAATGATGCAAAGCAGACCAAGCTTGCAGCTGCACTGGTGCTGTAATTGGCAATCCTAGCTGCCTGCATTTGGGATTTTCTGGGGCATGGTGTACAGGTGCAGGTAAGAGGGAGGAGTTGGTCCATCAGCACCCCTGTGAATGAAAGGTGCAGAGCTCTGCTGATCTGATGAATGTTATTATTTCAGTAGCTAATTATGGGATAGTACCAAAATCCCTAGGTATTCCGTGTGACATCTATAAAGATATGAGTGGTAGATTGGTAGAATTGCCTTTCCTGGAGGAAGATGGTAATGGGAAACTTTTTTTTCTTTCCACGCTCTATCAGATTAAAGAGATTTTTTCTGAGCCATTTCACAGTAGCTGTGTACCTCCCTGACTCCCTCCTTGCGATCTTTTGCAGCAGTTTCAAATGATCACCCCTGTATTGTTCATGGTCCTGTGTTTATTGCTGATGAATGTATGGTGCATAGCAGGAATAAAAGCAGTCTGAAGGTCTTTTAATGGACCCCCCTCCAATTGATTTTACAGTGACAAAGTTTTCTCAGTGTGCCTTTTCCCTCTCCTTTGGGAGTAACAGCTCATGTCCACTTGTTTGTAATATATTCAGCATCTGTCGACACCCTTCCAGCCTGGAGCTGAGCAGAGAGCCGCCTTGTCCAAGGTTGGTAACTGAGCTCTGAAACTGCTGTCAAAAATAAAAGCTGCTGAGCTTGAATCAGATCTGGTTATCTGAGAACTGGAAACTGCGTGAAGGACAGAAGCGACTGAGTTGATAATTAGGAGCACGTAATGTTTTGCCTTGGCTAGGAGATCTTGATGTGAAGGTTTGAGAGGAGAGGATGAGCGTGACAAACTACTTTCCTTGAAGTGCTGTGTCCTGTACCCTGTTTAAGGATTTAGCAAACAATACTGCAGCTCTAGCATATGAAGGAGCCCTCTCTCTTCTACTCAGCCCGCCTTTTTAAAAAAAAAAAAAAGAAAAAAAGAAAAGCACCTTGAGGTGCCTCTCCCAGTCTCTGGCTTCATAAGCCAAACTCACAGATACAGACGCTCATGAAACCCTGTTGTCCGGTGCAAGTGTGACAGAGCTTCAGCACAGCACCCTTTCTGCCCTGCAGTGATGTTGTCAGCTGAGCTGGGCTCTCTGGGCTGGCCTTTACATCTTCTGCCACATAAGAAAAAGATACTTGAGAAGTCTGCGCAGCACAGCGTAGAGGACATAGTCATGATCAGTTGGGAAGAAGGGCCAGCTGAACTCCTCATGTCATTGCCTGCTGTGGGAACACATATGTGACTGGTAACATGGGGATAGCAACCCCTTTCACACTGCTGGTAAATCGTGCCTCATGTAGGCAGGACAGGGAGGTGTGAAAGGGCCCTGTTCTCCACAAGTGGTGATATCGAGCAATGTGTCATTTGTAGTGTACCTGATACGGGTATGTCAGGTGTCCTTGTGCCCTTCACCTTTGATTTATGCTTTTGAGGGAAGAGGGTGAAGCATTCTGGATCTGACCTTTGGAGTGATGGAAGCATTTGCTGCCAGGCTAGCCAGGTGGTCCTGGCTTAGTCTTTCTATGGTACCTTCCCTCTAAAGATCTCCAAGTTCAGTGTCCATCTTGCTGGTAGCTAATAGAGCAAACCTGCCTGCTGTGGATGTGTTCATAGTATTTGTTTTTGGAAGGAGAGGGCTTGTGCTCGGCAACCTCTTAAACTGATGAAAATCTGAGGACTGGTTTTATGACTTAAAAACCTGCTGATGTGTTCAGAAATGTCTTTTCGCTGTTGGCCACTGAGATGGTGTTACTGTAGGGTTTCTCATAAAAGAAGGCTTCCACATTGCCAGTTTTAACAGTTCTTGCAAGCGTATTTTGGACTTTTCCTAGGACAGCTAATTAAACATGCTGCACGTACTACTGTTAGGGGAGCAATTCTATTCGTGACTTTTTTCTTTTTTTTTTTTTTTTTAATTACTTTATGTAACGTTTTAGGTGGAACATCGTGCTTGTGGTGTAGCTTTTAAACGTATCCCAGCATTATTGGGAAGATCTGAGTCTGGGGTTTTGGAGGCTTTGATTTTGTACTGTTTTTCTGTTTGTTTTGATGCCTGCTCCCTTCCCCTCCACCCCCCCAAACTCAGCTGGATCCATTCAAAAGTACTATGAACAATTTTTTTTCACTTAAACTGCTATCTGGAGTAAAAGCAGGGGAGTGCATATAGAGCTTGCCTCTTTCTTCAAAGATCTCATTTATAGGCTTTTTGCCAAAGCTGATGCCACAAAAAATTGACTGAGCCCTGGGCTTTGTATACACTTGAATGTCATCTTTATCTCTTTCCTTAATGAGTCTATAAGAGGCTGGAATTAGCACAGATTAGCTGCACAATACTTTCTGTGCCTTTTGGTTTCAGAACTCTTGATTTGCAGAACAAGTCCCACTGCTGTTTTGTGGAAAACCAAGGATCAACCCATCAAACTTGCTGAGATTTAGATATTGTAGCCCAGTTGCATGGGAAGAAGCAGTGAGCCTTTGCAATAAGGTAAAGGACTATGAACATTTTTTAAAGCATCTCTGTACTGGCTGGGTATCACTTCTGCACTCGTTAAACTATCTGGATGCCAGCGTGCTGTGAATCCTATATAATAGGTATAGAATAAATTGTCTCTTAGTTCAGGTTTCTGATGATATCCTGGGAACTTGGAGAAAGTACTGAAAAGGACTAGATCAATAAATGACCCTTCTGTATCAAAGCAAAAAAAACCCCTCCCAAAATACCAAACACTACACTGCTCCTTTAACCCATATTTATTGTAATAAAGGCAAATTTCAGAAGGCTCTGTGCATTATGCGTGTTTTCACAAATCAGATGCTTCTAATGTGTAATGCAAAACTGTTCATGAAGTAGCTGCAGGAAGCTGCAGGGGTGTTGCAGGGAGTAGTTGGCCACTGGAGTCAGGACGGGTAGGTGATAGGTTTAACCTTGGTTTCCTGCCTACTTGTGTAACGCTTGCCAAATGGCATTGGATATGAGGTACTTGTGTGGTCAAAGATGGGAGGATAAAAAAAGACTGTCTTGGAGTAGCCTGAGAGATACTCCTGCTGTAAGCCTGAAGTTTTCGGACAAGAACGAGATAGAAGCTGTTGGCTTGTTGCTCTCAGAATGCTCCAGGCAATGCGGTAGATGAAAGAAGCAGAGGAGTACTCAAGCCTATGCCTAGGAGAGAAGAGGATCATGGAAATCAGTCAGCAGACAGCTATTTTCGAACCACCCTAATTCCTGACAAAACCCCAGTTCTCTAGTGGGTACTAGCTAAAATGCGAATTGCAGCCATGTCTTGTTTTTGATTTCCAAATGCACAAGCCTTGCGCAGTTGATTCCCAGTGCTCAGACCTGTAGGCAAGTGGGCTCCCAGGCTTTCCGTAAGTAGCAGCCCATAGTTACATGCAAAGAGAGAGAAAAAAAAAAATGTTAAGACATTTGGAGACTGGAGATTTTAGGCTTCTCAATGGGTTTTTAACTTGCTGTTTTTAATATATGACTGCTATTTTCCTATAGGATTTGCCAGGTTCTGCCTTCTTCTGGAAGATTTGTCTTCTGAAACCTGTAAACTGGCTGAATAAAATAAATAAATAAGTAGAAACACTTTGGATGTGAAGTCAGAATTATTCTGTATAATGTGCTGGAATATTATGGCTTTGCCTTCCATAACAGTTTGCATAACCTTTCATGGGTTCATCAGAGTGTTAATAAATGCTGACAAGCCTTCTTCAACGTTACTGGTGTAGTCTGTGGACAGGCTAAATTCATATGATAGTATGTGTGTGAGTTGCTACAGGTCTCTAGACTGTTTCTTCTCTGGTATCTTCTGTTAGCTGTCACCTACAGTGGTTCAGATTGAGTTGTACAGAAATATACAAGAATTGTATGTGTGAATATTGTATAGGTGAATATCTGTGCATTTAGAAAACTTGAGCAACATGGGCACCCATGCAGTAACCAACTCTTGTAGCATACAGGTTTTTGCCTTAAGATAGGGGAGGAGAGTACCTATACACAGAACCTCGACTCCCATCTTTGGTGTTTGGAGCAGTTACACTTTATCGTCTGAACAATGTGACTTGAGCTTGCAAAAAAGCATTTTGCCTGTCCTGTAGGCAGCATGTGGAAAGGCTATATAGGCAGAATGTCATAGTTTTTGGTGGTGGAAGAGAAACCTCCAACCTGGGTAAGTATCCAAGAACGGGGTTTCTGGAATTACTCTCCTGACTTGGGGGAGCAGGAAGCAGAATTAGGCTGGCAAAATTACTCTCTCCATCCTCTGAAGTCCTCATACTTGACCTCTCTGAATAAGGAAATTTCAACTTTCTGAGGAAAATGCTCTGCTCAGGAGGTGTTGGTCCTCAACAGACTCCTTCCTTTAAGAGGGAGGGATTTTGCAAAGAAGTTTGTGCCAGCCAGGTATGGAGCTTTTAGCCTGTCCTGTTGTGCTGCTCCTTTTCTTTCCTTCCTACTTCCTTCCTTTAGTTTACTTGTTGACAATATACTATAGTGTTAGCAGATCCTGGTAACGAAGGCTTCCCAGAGTGAGTGGCATTAAATCAGGGAAGTGTCAAAGCCCAATTTAGAAAAGTGATTTGATCACAGGGTGGAAATTGAAAGCGAAGTGCTTAGTACTTCCCTCAGAAAGAACTGTGTACTGTCAGTAGGGTGGGAATGGGCCAAGGGGGAAACCTGCTGCAGGTTCTGCTCCAGAAACAAAGAGGCTCTTGATGCTGGTCCTCAGAGATGTTGGTTTTGCTGAGACAGGGAGTGGGGTCAGCAGATATTATTGCAGATGCTGAGAGTAGTAGAAACAGAGGAAGAGGTAACCTGGGTAATGACAATCACCCTGGCCTTTTTCCTAGTGCAGAAGATGAATTGGGATTCTGGCCCCGTGTTTAAGAGGGCTCTTTATCTTGGTAACAGGGGTCTACCCATGGGCATGCAATTTTGACTTGAAAAGCAAGACAGCAATTCTCCTAGCATAGCGTGGGAGCCAGCTTCTCGAGCTCCAGGTACAGGAACAGCCTGAGATCTGTTAGACTCATAGCGTGGGAGGAATGCGAGTCCCTTGACCTTGGGCACACTTTGCAACTTTGCTACCCCTCTGTTGTGCCATAGAGCCATTCCTTATCTTTAGGCTGCGGGGTGGACATGGGAGACTGACCAATGTGCAGAGCTAAAGTACCCAGAGCCTTCTCCCTCCCCTTGCTGGCTGTCCTGGGCTGAACAAGTCTGAGGGTCAGGCACAATTCTTCTCATTGTGTTTACCTATGGTCTTAGGACACTCGATAATGATATACTATGTATAATGATGTACTGTTTGATAACTAGTACTATGAGTGATGTGAATCCCTTGATCAATAGCTTGCAACTTGAGAAAAGTGTCCCCAAAGGGAGCCAAGCACAGGAGGAAGCATCTTAAGAGCGAAAGATTTCACAAGCTTGCTCCAATTACTCTTCATAATGAATATTGTGAAATAACGTAAGTACCTTTATAGAACAGAGAATGCAAATATGAAAGTGATATCCTCCCAGTAGTAGTATTGATTAACATGTTTCTACATGTTTTTGTTTTTGAGATGTTTCAGTGCAGCAGCTAGCCGAGTCTGCATCCATTCATGGTGGATACTAGCTGTCTTGCCCCATGGGGAGAAACTGAGCACAGTAACTTTGATTTGCCTGAGGTCTTGGGTGAAGCATATGGTGCAGTTAGGAATAGCTTGTCCCCATAGGGCCATCACTACAGGCTTGTACCCTGCAGTTCCTTCAAGGAAGGCCTCTGAGTTTGGATCGAGAATGGCAACTGCTATAGAAGAATCTGCTGCAGCCAAACAATCCTCTTTTTATGCCTCTTAGAAAAAGGAGAGTCTTCAGCAGTGTATTCAAAGGAAAATGCTGAAATAAAGCAGGCATTCTTAGATGAGCATGGTGCAATATGCAGCTTCAAAAGTGGGACAGGTCCTTTGTGTACCCCCTTCTTGGGGATATTACTCACTACTTATGACTTGGCCTTAAGGATAAGCTGACCATTGTTCCAAGCCACCAGACTTGAAAAAAGTCCTGCACCTGCTGTGCTCATTTCTACATCTTACACCTGGCATGATCAGAAACAGGGGTATATTCTTAAGATGCTAATTTCAGCCTAGTGAAACTTGTTTCTGTGAACTCCCTCTGAGCCCATTATGGGGAAGCAGCATTCTCCAGAAAATAATTGAGAATGAGAAAGTGGAGCTCCTGGTTTTTTCCCTGTTGACTAGAGTCAACAGGAGAAGGACGAACCTTGTAAGGCAACCCAATGTGACTACACTGAGTCAAAACTGGAGAGGTGTGTCCTGAAGGTGCAGGTCATGGTGAGGCTGCTCTTCAGTAGCTGTCAGAGGCAGATAAATTTGAGTTGAGCCGTCAAGGCAATGCAGCGTGACTTTTGCTCCTACAGATGTTTTGCAATATTTAGGGAAGGTGGCAGTGACGTGTGTTTCTTTGACGGTAGGCTATACGTGCCATTATCTAGTCATGCTTGGATGTATGTTACGCTTCCGACTGTGATATGGAGGAAGGAGTGAGGTCTTTTTGGGGGGGGGTATTTGTTTGGATGCAAAGTGATTGGCCTTCTGTTGCTGTCATCTTCAGGATTTGGGAAGACTAGCTTTGGAAGGTCCTTAGAAGGTCCATGCCCTATGTGGGGTGGGATCAGTCCGGCTTAAATCACACTTGAGATGCTTATCTAACTTTTTAAAAAGTCTTTCATTAGCAAAGGATCTCCATGCAATCTATTCTAATGATTTAAATTCTTCACTGTTAGCATACTTTTGGGGGATGTTCTGAGACTTCAACGCTGCATTGTGACCCGAAAATTATTTTTTTAGTTGTTTGGTTTTTTTCACCTAGTCAGATTGGGTTTTAGAATATGGCTAAGCATGCAAACTCTCGCATACTTTTATTAGAGGGACACCTGTGAAAATCAAACTCAATGTGTCTTGAGCTGAGCACTCAAAACTGGTCATTTCGTCTCTCTGTACCTCTCTTTCCCATTTGCCAGCTGGGGATGCCAGGGATAAATTTGGTGACTCTGTGACATGCTGAACAAATGCTCCTCTTTACAGCTGGATGGATGTGACATTGGACATGGATTTTCCAGGTCATTCAGGAAGTCACTAACAAAATGCAGCATTGAACCCTGATTTCCCAACTCCTAGCCCAGTCATTAGCCCTGTCTTTGCAGGATCTATTGAACCTTGTCAGCAAGTAAGAAGCAAACAAGACCCGCTCTGTCTGCACCACGTGTGACATTGCCACCAAGTGTGACATTGCCCTCTCCCATCTTCCAGTGATCCGAGGGTCTTGCTGATTGCTCAGCCATGGGAATAGCTTTCTCAATTTAAAATGAAGCATTAATATGTTTGGAGTTTCTTCCTCTCCACCTCCATCCTCCTTTGTCCAGTTGTTTCAAAGAAAGACTTAATTGTGCCAGGCTTGCATGAGGAAAGCCAGGCTGTCCCCAAAACCAGCCTAGAGGCAGGTGTGGAGGGCAGGAGGACATGCCCTGCTCCCAGAGAGGATCGGAGGGGGAGCAGGACTGCCGCTCCTGCTCTTACTTTTCTTCCCCAAGTGTGAGTGCAAAAACCAAATTATTCCATGAGCTCAAATCTACTTCGTTGAACAAGTCACACTTAATTTGGCCAGAGAAGAAACCAGGCTTAAAAAAGCTCATGAAACTTCCTTTGCTTGTACCTCATTAAGTTACGTGACTTTGTGCTTTCCATCTGACTTGGACACTATTTCTTCTCCCCTTCTTCCGAGTATAATGTCTTCCATGGAAGAATAGGCAGCAGCCTGAGATCAAAGATTTACTTGTTCTATTGCTAGTTGACCCGTTGGCACATGCCAATTTGTTGCAATTCAAAATTAGTCACAGTATTTACTGGCTCTGTGCCCAGTTGGTAGTTGGAGATAATGCACTGGAGTTGGCAGATACAGTGAAAGTCAGAGGCACTGTTTATGAGGGATGGAGAGGTCAGGATACGGAGTGATTTAGGAGCATTAGGCCCGTATCAGTAAGATGTAACCGCAGCCCCTTCTCTGATACAGTGGGGAGTAAGATGTTGACCTGCAGGGCTCAAGTTGTCTGCTCTGGCTGTGGGCTTAATGACTTTCCCTTCATCAGGGCTGGACCACCCTAAATTCAGATGTTTCAGATGCAGATTTAGCTCCGTTTGGGATCCACAAGCTGCATTTATTTTTTGCCTTCCAACTCATCACCTGCATTCTCTAAACTGGTCTTTGGCCTGGGTGACCCGTATGCCATGAAAAGTGGAGTTTTATTAGGTTACTGGTTCACATAATGGGTCTACATGGTATTTGCTGAGAATATTTGGGTTTTCAGGGCTTTTGTTGTGGTATTGATATTTCAGAAGAGAGCGAAGGAAGGTGCTGAGTGAGAACTGTGGATGCATTAAGCAGCTGGCGTATATTTCTCTATTAGAAAGCCTTAAACATGAATCTGTTACAGTTGCTTTTTAGAGCAAAGCAGAGCTGCGTTTTAGTTGGTGTGATACTGCTGCTTGATGCTAGCTGCTGCTGCACTGCTGACAAGCGTTTGTCCTTAATGGTGATTGCTGTTCTATATCGGAGAGTTTGGTGGTCACAGGGCTGATCTCCAGATCTCCATTTCCCTCATGCCCAGTGATCAAAGCAGAGCATGGGAGACCCTGTGCTAAGCGGTGCAGGGGTTTGCCCTTTGGGAATGCTTCATCCCGTACACCTGGAAAAAAGAGGGCAAACTGCAGCCAGATGAGATGCTTCCTTTTGAGTCCTACAAAACTGTGGTGTTTAGGTAATGCTCAGTCATCCTGTGGGTCTTACAGTCTTGCTTTTGAGAAAAACCTGCAGCTTGGATTTCCCTAAGCAAACTTTCCATTTTGCTGGGAAAAGTTGCTGGTTTTAAAGGCTATTTCATGCCTTTACTTCGCTGACCATTGCTAGCAGAATGCCAGATCTCTGATACAGAGGATTTCCAGATTTCTCTGTCACTTCTTCTGTGTTATCTCACTTCTCAAAGTATATCAATTCAAAGCTTCCTGCAAATAGTTCTGCCTGCAGCAGCAGATTACAAATACATCCATGATATGAGAGGAATGGATTCATTTACTTATTTGTTAATAGCATCTTGCCTCCTAGGATCTTAAAGTGCTTTTAAAACTTCAGTCAAACTCTGAATCTCCTTGTTCCTTGCTGCTTTTATTCAAATGAAAGGAAAACTGAGGCTCCATGGGTGGAATTTGGCTCTGTTTGGAGATGCTGCAGTAGTTGGTCAATTGCCTGTGGTCCTAGCTTGTGAGAAACTCGGAGCACCTGCAGATCTAGCTAGTTGTTGGAAGAGACCTGGTTTCTGAGCAAAACTGGAAAATGGTGTTTAAGTGTCCAAATATGTCCAGTGTCTGAGGCCAAAAACATCGGCTAGGATGACATCCCCATCCTGTCATAGTGAATCCATAGTGAGCCAAGACTGGAACCCACAGCAACGCTGGAGCCCCCTCTGAAATCTATCCCACAAGGTGTTTTGTGGGATTTGTACGTAGTATTCCCGCCTTCATCCTAGCTTGCACCATCTTGAAATGGTCCCTATCCTTATGCAGGGCCAGGACTTCTCAGGTCAAGGGCAGACCAAGGAGCCTAGCCATGGTTGCTTCTTAGTCTTCTAAATGCCAGATCCATGCCCGCTGCCCGGTGTGGTTTGCCTCCAGACAGCAGCTGACAGATCACACCATCTCTGATCCGCCCTGAGATTTGGGAGCCGCAGTGAGGTCCTGACTCTTACCCTGGTAAATCTGCTCCATTAATAGCTATCAAAGAGCCTGAAGTTTCCATCCGAACTTTATCTGGCTTTGCAGCAAGCTGGAGGATTAAAGACCATCACAGGGGAAGGGAGGGAGCAGCCGTGGCTCACCCGGAATGGCCTGACCTATGACGGCACGTACCAGCCTGGGGAGGGGAGTTGTCCTGTGAGCTCATGGGTTATTAGCAGTGAGCACAGACATGCCTGCAGTCAGCAGTACACCCAGGGCCATCTGCTCCATCCCTGGCTGGTTTAGGGGGTCCAGAGGGATTTGTTAGTACAGCTTGCCTGTACGGCCCTTTGATGGGATTGCTGGGAGCAGGCTGGAGGGCCAGACTTGTGGAGCCATCATTTTATGCTGCTCAAATGACCTTAGGGTTTGACCTCTGGGCTGTTCGTATAGTGCAGATCTGTTTTTGAGGGAGAGCGGTATGAGAAGATAACCCCTGCCCTGCTGCAGCCCAGGGCTGTTGTCTCTCGGCAAGTAATAAAGGGATCAGAGTGGGCTGTATGGCTGGGACTTGCCTATAGGGCCAGCAGGCGTGGGGCACAAGCCTTCATGTGCCCGATGGGGGAAGAGTGTAGGAAGCAAGAGGAGTTTTTTTGGTATAGCCAGGGATTCACTTCTCGTAGCCTCTCTCTCGTAACTGGTTTTGTTTTCCTTGCCTTGTTCCTCTGCTGGCATCCCCGAGTCCTCCATTTCACCCGCCGCATGTCACTGCTGTGGAAAAATGTGGAGTTTCTTATTACTTCCTCGCCCCTCGTTCAGAGCTGCTCCTCTCCAGCTGAGCATCGCTGTTGCAGCAGGAGTTTTTCACTTAGAGATTTTCACTGTGAGTTAGAGCCCTTTCCAGTGCCCAGCATTTTGCAGGACTTATGCAGAGCACCTCAGCATAGTGGAGGAAGATCTTCCCAGCTGGCCGGATGACCCCAGACTCAGTGTGCTTGTCCCCAGAGGAGCAATGGAACTGCAGATTAACTTCTTGGACATGTGGAAAGCAGGCGCGCAGCCACCACAATGAATAGTCTGTGGGTGCTGCTCAGTGTTTGACACCAGGAAGCACTGAAGCTGTTCTAAACCTTTGACCCCTGGCTTATGTCGCCAGATTCCTCCCAGTTAAATGGTCTCCTTCCCCCCCTTCCAGGCCTGAAAGTATTGCATCTCCTGACTAGCCAGACAGATGCATTACCCCATAAAAAGCTCCTTTGTATCCCCAACAATTCTGTTGATCTGCACATTGGAAACATAATTCTGCTTTGGAATTTGCAGCTTACATACTTTATCGTTATCGGTGATGGGTGCTACTGGTGTTACGGCGCTTTGGACATCTGGGAGTACACCCAACAGGTGGGAAATCCATGCTCCATAGATCTAGTAGCCTAGGGGAGTACAGCTGAACACAGGGCCTTTGAGCAGCATCCTTTCTGGAAGAGGTTCACCATACCACCTGATGAGAAAGATGAGGCCATACTGAATCCTTCTCTCCTGCTGACATGGCAGAGAAATGTGTAGCCTCAGCAGCAGCGTTGCTGTGGCATGCGCTCCCCTTCACTAGAGCAGATGAACGAAGGAGGCATCAGTGGCTGATGTACAGGACTCTGCTTGTCCAACCAATGTTGCTGCTTCTGCTCTCCAGCAAGCTCTTCTGTGCCAAGGATTTGAGAGGAAGAAAGGAATATTTGTGCTCTCTATGTCCTGCTGCGTAGAGAGGTTTACCAGGCATGTTAGGCGCTTGTAGCTGCAGTGTTTGCTGTTGTCGCTTGAGCTGTAGAAAGTTGTGCTTCTAACTCTGGAGGTTTTTGGTTCAGCTCTCGGTCACAAAGAGGGCAGTCTTCATCTGTACGTGTCCTTTCCCCCCCTTTTGCTGACACTTGAATACCTCAGTGATTCCTGGAGGTGAAGAGGGGCTGTTGAACAGAGAGAGAATGAAAAACAATGATTCCCTCCTAGACATTCAATCCCAGCCTAAATAAGGGGACTTATGAGCTGGGTGCTGAATGACTGCACTGATTTATCGTGTCTAGCACTAGAGTCGGTTATTGCAGTCAGGGGTGAGCTGGGAATATGCGTGCTTATATGGGGGAGAGGAGAACTGAGATTAGTCAAATAGACATAACACAAATGTCCTCTACCTTGGCTGTGTAAAAAGATGAGAGTGGGCCAGTAGGTGCATTGGCAGTTGGACTAGATGATCGTTGTAGGTCCCTTCCAACTGAAAATATTCTATTCTATTCTATTCTACATCCTGTTGCATGGACTTCTCAATGCCATTTTGGGGACCAAACATGAAAGTCTAATACCTGCCCTGCAGGGGAAAAATCCTCTTTACATTCTCTGAGAAGATCTGTGGTAGCAAAGGGAGCTGGAGGAAGCTGGTTTGGGTGGCTGTCATGGCTACCAGGCAGTCCCTCAGAGTGGCTGGTCTGGAGACTCTTACTCGTGGCCTTCCTGT
The DNA here is from genome assembly GCF_000690835.1 of Fulmarus glacialis. Lineage (NCBI taxonomy): Eukaryota > Metazoa > Chordata > Aves > Procellariiformes > Procellariidae > Fulmarus > Fulmarus glacialis. The sequence continues at coordinate 42,754 of NW_009232544.1, forward strand.
AGACCTGATGGCAGTAACATGCACCTGCTTTTCCATTTTGACCCTCCTCTTCCCAAGAGGGGCTGAACATGATGGCTGAGACCTGTGGCTAAAGGACTGCTGTGCTCAGCAGAGCAAGAGAGGCTTCAGCTTCCCAGTGCTCTCTGCCTCTTGGGCAGTCATGCTCTTGCCAGCCAGGGCTCCCTTGCTTTTCGAGGTGTTCCCTCAGTACCTTTTCTAGCCCACCTCTGGCTCTCCAGAACCTCCTGTGACTGAGGACTGGGTGGGCTTTTCTCTGTTTTTACTGGCCCTGCGAGACAAGGCTTTTTTTTTTTTGGCATGGTCAGGTTTTATTTCCCATTAACAAAGATGTTGTAATCGAGCTTAACCAGCTATAGTTTACATCCTTGTCTCCCTGCTGCTGGAGTTGCTTGGGGCATGACAAATACCTGCTGCCCTCCTCCACAGCTGCAGTTTGCCTAGCCCTCTTGCGATGGACCTATCTTCCTGCCCAGAAAATGAAGTGCTTTGTTCAAAGCCTGGGAGCGATCCACTTAGCTGTATGGAGAGGTCATTAAGAGAATGTGATAAGGGAAGTGGGCTGATAAGGATTTTTTTGCAGGCTGTGAGGAGCTGTGCTGTGCAGGGAGGCAGTGAGAGGAACAGGGCTGGCTGCTGACACTCTCAGATGTGACAGTCTGAGTGTCACATAGAGTCATGGTGTAAGGTCCCCAGTTGCTTGCAACAGCCAGCTCCTGCCCAGCATGTGCATAGTGAGAAAAGGTGGAAAGAAGGTGGGACTTTCACTGCTCCAGCCACCTTCTCTCTATAAGGAGATCTCTGCATGGCTTTCTGTGTTTGAGGACAGTCCAGCTGTCCTGGGAGCAAAAAACCCCACCCTGCCTGGACCAGAGACTAGCGTTAAATCAGAATGAGCGTAACCACACAACACAAGGCATATTAGAGATGTGGTTTGTTTCTTGTTGATCCAGGAGATAAACAACTGGGTTGCTATTGCCTTGTCTGCAAAAAGCGTTAGACCAGTGAAGGACAAACCTCAGTCATGCTCTTCGGTACAGCAAAGTATAAGAGGTCTGAGTTCATCCTGATTCGTCTGCAAGTCCTTTTTCAAACTATGACTGTGTGGAGAAATATTCCAGAAATTCTGAGTGCAAGAATAAGGGAGACTTTTTAACTTTCCTTCTTTCAGCCTCATGAGCAAAAACTGTAACTGTTTCTTTGTTTCTGCTTTGCTATATCTGTGTTTGAACTCTCCTATCTTTCTCCTCTCTTTCTGCAGGTCCTTCAGAAGCTTGGGAAAGCAGATGAAACAAAAGATGAACAGTTCGAACAGTGCGTGCAGAACTTCAACAAACAGCTGGTAAGATAATTGGTGATATGTAATTACACCCTGGGTTTCAGTATTAGCTTCCAGTCATCTGCTGCAATACGCAATTAAACCCTATTAAATTAAATGATGCCATAGGCCTATTGAAGTGACCCACAGGTCGTAGCTGTTCACTTATGAGAAATTACACTGTCTTCCAGTGTCCTATCATGGAGTCAGTGAAAGTGTATGCTGAAAAATAATACTTATTCTAGACCCAAGTTTAGGAAAAGAAATTGCTCAACCAGAACACTTCCTTTGGTTTGCAGCTGCTTTGCAATGTAATTTTTCCTGCTGGGCTGCAAGCAGAGATATAAGAGTAGCATTGTGTTCCTGAAAGATGGATAGGGTGGGAAACAATTAGAAATCAAAAATAAAGTAGAACAAGGCAGATTCAGTTTCCTAAGCGCAGCGGAAGGCAAAAGAGACAAAGAAAGCAAATGGTGAAAAGGGAACATCCTTCCACAGCTAAGATCTAAATCTGACTTCCTCCCCATCCTTGTACAATCACTGTGTCAGGCCTGAGTCATTTTTCTTTCTCGTGTAGGCTTCATCCCTATATTTTAGCACACAAAAATATTTTAACAGTGTGTCAATTTTCCCCCGCCCTCCTACTGAAACAGCAGTTGGTTTATATCTTGAACTCTGGGTGTGGTCGGGTTTTTTGTTTTGTTTTTTTTTTTTTTTTTTAATCTGGGGCTTTCAGCCACTCAGAGGAGGGGAAAACATCAGTTACCCCAGGGGGTTTGCCCCATAGTGCTTGGTGTTGGAAAGCGTTGTTTCTGTTTGATGGCAGGAAATGCATGCCACACCAAAGCTCAGGTGGTGCTGAAGAAATCTTTTAGCCCCTTTGTGCCCTGACATATTTAGGACCTTTTTCTGGAGCTGTTAGCAGCAGCTGCATCGTGTCTGTTAAGACTCAGCAGATGTGGTTATGTGTTGCAAAACCAGCTGAGAAGGGATTTGCCACAGCTGAATATAATGAAAATCTTTCAGTCTGACTTTGACTTATGTCTATCTGGAGCTGACTGCAGATTCCTGGAGACTAATGCTCATTCTCTTGGCAGCAATAGTAGCTGTTGCTCAAGGAGTTCATGCAACATCCCTATAGCATGTCCACCAATGATATTCTCTTGTACACAGAAGAATACAGTTTGGCTTCTTTCTGACGACATGTGTGTCTGGGATGGCTTTTCAATTTCCAAAGCCATGAGTTCCAGTGGTGCACCGGGAAGCCTGTTAAAGAAGCGCTGCGTCTTTTCCTGTCTTGCAGGGACAGGCCATGAACTAAATTCTCCAAATAATTTATCAAAGGAGCTGGGGGCTGCTCTGCATTTGCTGCTTTGGGGTGTGTTGGTTTTGCTTTGGCCCTCAGTTTCCCTATTACTAAAATAAATGCAAACAATGCCTATTTTACAGGGCAAACCATAAAAGTGAGTTAGCTGGATTGTTAGGATATCCAGGGCTGAGGAGTTATGATGTCAAGCAGTCTGGGGGAAAAACTTCAACTATATGTACATATATACACACTTGGTTTTATTTTTATACGTATGATATGTGTGTGTAGTATAGCTATGTGTGAGATTCCTGTGGCCTTTCCTTACAAAGTCTGCTCCAGTGGGAAATGTAAGTCTGGAGGAAAGCTGATCCTTTGCTACAGGCTTGTGACAGAACAGCTCTTCTGTGGAACTGGCTGGGGTGTGACCAGGCAGTGGCTTTGTTTGCTGCATGATTAGAGGCGCCACTTTGACACATGTTCCCATGTGTGGGCTGTCGATGAATGGAGAGCAGGTCTAAAAATCACTTGCTCATTTTCAACCAAGGCATCTTGTGGTTCTCTCAAATGGTGGTTGAGTGGACATAAGGGAAAGCATTGCACTTCCCAGCTCCCTGTCCATTCAGGTCCATCTAAGAGCACCATTCTGAAGTCTCTGAATAGTAGGAGCCTTTTAGCTCAGACAGATGGATTTGCTGCATGACAAAGAAGCTGGACATAACCATGCTTCTGCAGGTCTACGGGCTTGCCTGTGTCTCTTGAAGGCTTGACAAGCAGCACAACTGCTTGGCCCCCATGTTGCTCCCTCATGACAGATTATTTTTGGCAATTAACCTCCCAAAATGTTCATTCGAAGGCTCCCCCCCTCCTTCCCTTTCCCAGTGCCACTTGTGTTCAGGCACCGGCAGTCCCTTTCCCAGGCACTTGTGTTCTGTCCTGGAAATTGTCCTCGCAGACCTGGGAGCAAGAGGCCTGTTGCAAAGGTGCATCACAGCCCCTGCCCGAGGTGTGCCAGGCTTTGGCTTCTCTTCCCCTGCGTTTGAAATACTCGCTGGAGAGACAGAGTGGGAGGCTGGTGGCAGCCCTTACACCTGGCACCGCGTTGTGTTTCTGCCTGGCAGAGCGGCTGGGTTTTGATACCCTTCATGAGCTGTCGCTCATGTGGAAGTTCTGGGTTGGTTTACAGTGTTTCACAGCAAACGCGTGAGAGACAAGCTGCTGCTGGCACAGGCTGCATCCATTTCTGCCCATACCCTACGGTGTACGGCACAGCCTCAGCCTGCAGGGCAGGCCGCGTGGGCTTAATCTTTTCGCTTGCAGCGTAGGTTTGACTGTGGACCATTACAGTCAGTAGCTCAGAGAGAGACTTTCTGTCCACGCAAGAACCCTTCACGGCCAGCAGTTTCCATTTCAGCCCTATGTAGCAAAACAAGTTTAAGACCTTGCCTGGTACCCCAGGATGGGAGCTTCTGATCAAGTTGTTCGCGCTTTGTGTCTTAACAGCTCTGAAGTTTTCCTGAGTGGGGGCTTATCTGGAGCTGTTGTTTCAATGCTTCCCCCACACCCCCCTTTATAATTCCACAGTCTGCTCTTCCAGCCCTATGTTAATCTAATGTGGAACGGGACGTTACCTATCCCTCTCAGGTGTAGAACATCCCTGCTGATAATAAAAATCCTTCCCATCGGAACTGCAAAACCAGGTAGGTTATGTAAAGAAGGAGTTGCAGTCTAATGTTGGGATGAAAGAATTTCTTTTGAAGATTGGGGGAATAAAGCGTTTTAGGAAACCTGTCTACTACCAAGAAACAGCTCTACAGAAAGTCACATACTTAGGTAGTATTCAGTAAAAGGTACTGTAAATAACAACACCCCAACAAAACAAGAAAGCACAAAAAGAAACCGAACTACTTTTGCATTTTAATTTAACAGAGCTGTAAGTAATAGGTGGTTCATTAGGTCTTTGGAGACAGAGCTCTTCCAGCCTCCCAAGCATAGCACTTCTATTTTTAAATATGCATCTTCCTGTACATACTGTCCTTCGTGTTATACCTGGTTACCCCATAGTCATGGAGATCAGCTGTAACTCCGACTTTAACTCTGTGTTATAGGCTCACAGGGTTGAATTACACTGTGATTGCAAGTATGGCAAAATCTGTTCGAACAAGATGACACGTGTGTTTGAGTAGAACAACTTACGGTGTTCACTTCTGTATCAAGACACAATGTCATTGTCCCTGTGCAAAGGTGTTAAGTCAGTTTGTTAGTGCAGGGATGAGAAATGAAAATGGGATTCAGGATCGGCACTGATCTTCAATTTTTTTCCTAGTTTTACTTTCCTTTTGTGGAGTTTTGTTACTCTGATACATATACGTGTATACACACACACACACACACAATTTCTTCTTCTTTTTATGTTCTTGCAATTTAAAAATTACTACGCTATTAGATTTTTGAACATCTTTAGATTCAACCATACCTCTGTAACTTCCCTCTGCACATCCTTAAACCTACTGCTCTTCAATAACTGGGAAGTGGATTAATTTTCCAGACTCCAGTTTAACTCTCTTCGCTTACATTTTTTTTTTACCTCTGAGTTTAGGAAGCATCTTTTAAATGTGCACTCAAGGGTGTTGAAAGCTTCTGTTCTATACAGTATTTGACAGTGTCTAACTGTGTTGTGAGAGGTGTTTATGCAGAATTGTGGCTGTACTTGACAGACTATAGCCTGCTTGAAGAAAGCAAGGTGCTGCATGCACAGAGAGAAAGCAGTTGCTAAAGTTTCTTGGGAAAGCATTAATGCTCAAAATAATAAAAAGAAACACTTGTAGCAAGTAAGGGAGCTGCATTACTGGTGGGCAAGAAGTAAAGCAATCGAAATGCCGAAGAGGGACTTGGGTGGGAAGTCCAGGTGCCCAGGGAACCTGGAGAAACGGGATTCATGATAAAACTCTGAACACAGGCCTCTCTTTGAGAATCTTTCTGCCTGCAGATCTTATAGGCTGTAAAGTCTATTCACTCTCCCTGGCAGGCTTGATACTTTTAAGAGGCTTAGGTAACCCCATAGTCACAGAGATCAGTTGTAACTCCGACTTTAGACATCAACAAGGGGTGACTAAGAAAGACCGCTTCAGTTGCAGGATGCAGCACTGCATATTGGCTGACTGCACGTCGCGGCGAGACGAGTGGTGTTGAGGATCCCTGGAGAACGCAGAAGGCTAGTTGTGCATTGCTGCAATTGCGCACTCCAGTATTTGGGCCCTGACTTGCAGGTTTTTCAGGTGGTCTATCTAAAAATCTTGATTTGATGTTTAATTGTGATGCCGGTGTACCTCTCAGAGGATCCTTTTGCCCTCATGACTTTGGGACTGGGTATTGAGTCTTGAAGAGTTCATGAGTCTGGGTTCTGTCATGTGCTGCTTTGGCAGGACTCAGGCAAGTATGGGCACAATTTTAGAGGTGGTTTCTGATTTTAGATGCTATAATTCTGAGAGTTACAGTCCTAGACGTTGCAGTGCCCAAGTATGTGGTGGGCAAGTTCTGCAGAGGACCTTCCCTGCCGATTCGTTTCTGATAACCTCAAAGTTGCGTGTTCAAATTAAGTAATTTTTAAAAATGATACAGCTCAGGATGGTAATGTATCCATCTGAGGGATTTTGCATGATAGCTTCTGTGCCATTTCCTCTTGTGTTCTGATATCTGATCTTGCCAGTTCCAGTCTGTGATTTCTAGCATGGACCAATTCTAGGCAGGCAACACTGCTTTCTTCTAAGCCTTTCTTGCTTCCTGCTTTAGGCACAAGCAAACACATATTACAGCTTGATTGAATCGCTGCTTGTCAGTTCAGCCTCCCTGATGGTCCTCTGTGTGTGTGCTCTTTGATTACTCTGGCACCTCTTCCCTGGTGGTTTTTGATTGCAGCGTTAGGAAGGTCTCATCTGCCCAGGTTTCCACATTCACCTTAAGCCAGCAAAAAGGTCTATGTTTGTTTGCTCTGTGTTTTAAGAACTCCTAGGACTTTTGTAGCAGATGTGGTCATTATCCCTTCCCTCTTGTACTCTCTTTGGGTCAGTTCCCAATGCTTCTTCAGACTAGGAGTCTGACTTTCTGTTGTAAAAGTGGCCAGCTCTTTCCCATCCCTCGTTTCCTTTGTTGATGGCAGTAGGAAAAGAACAAATGTGAACTCATCCAGAACTTTCGAGGCAAGGAAAACAAATTGGGCCATAGTGTTGGAAGCAGATGGATTTCTCCACAAAGCAATGCTAGCACTGCCACTTCAACAGCTGGGCAGATTTAACCTCTGCTTAGAGAGCACAGCTGCACTGAGAGCACAAGGGATCACAGCATGAGCTTAGTTGAGATGCCTGAGTGGTGGGGAGGGCTGATGGGAAACATCTGCTTTTGAAGCCAGTAGCTCTGAGGCAGCTGTCAGAGACATCCTGTGAGCTCCCCGTCTCTGGAGTTGTCTTCAGCTGTCAAAATTCATTATGCTGCACCCCCCTGCAATGGGACACAAACTGGGAAAGAAGAGGAGGAATGGCAGCAGGCTGTGAGAAAGGTGTGAGGTGTAGTTGTTGCTTTTATGCATTCTTGTTTTTACAGCTACTTTGGGGGATAGTGAGGATCCAGTGAGATCCCACAGGGTAAGGGAAACCCTTTTATAACAGAGATCTTTGCCTCTCAAACTTTTTTTGTACTTCTTGCGTACTCCAGAGGTTGTCTGCACAGTTACCCTTAATGTTTGCTCCTTGCCTTGCTTTGACATGCTCTATGGTGGTGTTGGTCAACTTCTCAAGCCTTGTTCTTCCTTTCGTTTCTGTTTGTATAATGTCACTGTCTGGATTTGGGAGTATTTCCCTGTCTGCTTTGCACCACTGTCAATGACACATGGCAGGATAGAGGGGAGGTGGGCCTGAGTATGCCTATTCTAGTACAGGAGAGCAGTCATATGGGGAGTGCATGTATGTGTGCTTGTCTGAACCAACTTTGCTGTAAGAAATCTCCAAGACCCTTTCTAATATGGGTTCTTCTACTGCACTCAGCTGTATCATCTGAAGGCTCAAACTGGCAAAACTCAGCCCAGCTTCTGGTTTTAATCCTTTGTTTCAGAGTGAGTGAGATCTGCTGCTGGCAGGCGACCTCTACAGTGAAGCTAAAGAAAAAGATGATTAACTCTATATTTGCAAGCCCTGCTGCACAGGACAATTTAGACAGAATGTTTGGGCAGGTCAGAGGTCCCTTGTACCCACTTTGCACTGGGGTTTTGGTTTGCAGTGTGGCAGGAAAAAGTGGTGAGCTAAACTGCTCCCAAACCAGTACAAAATAAATCGATTGCATCTATCTTCTATCTCCTACAGACTCCCTTCAGTTACATCTGTTGTAATAGACCCACTAGCCCTTGGCTTATAAACTAATTGTTGCCTTTAGGACCCTCTCTAGTTGCTTGTACGAAATCAAAACACTAAAGCTGGATCTGCTGGGAAGAGCAAATCACAGCTTTACCCACATCAAGTTACTCGGTACCTTGGTGGTATTGTTGGCCAAACATGCCTCCAAGTCACTGGCCGTGGGCTTACCAAGTCAGAGGGCTGTGTGGTCTCCCCGTTAACATTTATGATTCATGTGGTCTGGTGCGTAGCCCATCTGCAAGACCATTTTTCTTTATTTAGAAATGCTTGACTCCTCCTTCTTACACTCTTTATATGAGAGAATAACTTATGGTCTTCTCCTTACGTTCACAGTCTGAAGGCACGAGGCTGCAGAAGGACCTCCGAACTTATTTGGCTTCCGTAAAAGGTAAGGTCTGCATAAGCAGAGGATTGTTTCCCCTCAGTGCTTACCTACGCAATGAGGTTTCTGCAGCCATCCCCTTCCTGGTGTTTCCTCAGGCATGAGTTATAGGAAAGGTCAGCCTTGTCTGGGTGGGGGATCTTTCAGAATCCCTCAGGACCAGCTGGGGTGGAATGGGATTGTACTTTGCTGCCAAACAGGTGGTGCTGTCTTAGCAGATAGACTCTCATGTCTTCTGCTAGGGGAGGACAAACACAAAGGGTTTGATGGGACTGCATCCTCGGTTCCTTTCTCCCTCTGGTTACCTTCCATCTCTATGTTATCAAGGGTCAGACATTCTGTAAGGGAGAACTTAGCATTTGTTATAACCCTCCTGTGTCCCCATTCCTCAGGATGAGGGTTAAACTATGAGGAACACACTATTTCCTTCTTTCTGATGCAGTTCCCTCTTCTTTCCTAGCCATGCACGAGGCCTCCAAGAAGCTGACAGAGTGTTTGCAGGAAGTTTATGAGCCCGATTGGCCTGGGAGAGATGACACAAATAAAATAGCAGAGGTAAGACTCTTCCTGGTGGGGTCACCAGGCTTGGTCTGTCAGTGGAGATGAGCTTTGGAAGCTGTGTCTGTGCGCCACATTTCTTCAGGCATATGACTTTGCGGAGGAATTGGAGAGACAAACTCAGCATTGGGAAGAAGGGAAAGCTGAAGGGATGTGGCCTGTATTTTTGTCTGTGTAGGACACTGTCCCCAGATGCTTGAATGCTACACAGAGCCGTATGCTTATGCCCACAAGCAATTTGTTCCCCCAGCAGTGGCTAATCAGGGACTGAAGATGCCAAAAGAGAGTCAGTAGGGTCAACTGGATGTATTGCTTACGCCCCGTGCAAGAGAAAGGGGAGGCTAAATCTATGGCCAAAGCATGGTCAGAGCAGCCATTGTGTAGCTGCAACAACCTCCCACTCATAGCAGTACCACTAGCTGCCATATTTTGGTTGCCACCTTGTTTGGCTGAGCCATGTGTCACCCCAGTCTGCTGTTCTTCTCATCCTTTGGTGAGGTGATGCCTGTCCAACTTGCCCAGGTGTTTTCTGTGGAGCTTAGGGCATAGCTTGTCATTTGACAGCTTGGGTCCCCCTTGGCATGTGTGCGATGAGTCCAGCTGGAGGCAGGTGCCCTCTGTTCTCTTGCTCAGCTGTTCTCCTGAGCAGCAGCTGTGGCAGTTCAGCTCTGTGGATCCATCTGCCATGAATGAGGCTCAGGACTGGGCTATCTGCAGCTGTCTATGGCACTGGAGCAGTGGGGAAGGTATAGAGAGGAGAGCAGGAGAGGGATTCTTCCCTTCCTCTGCTTTCCCCTGCAGAAAATCTCAACTGAAGTAACATCTGCATCTTGCCCAGGAAATACTGACTTCAAAGCAGATAAATCAAACAAAATCTGAACATTTCCAGGTCAATTCTTGCATTAACATGGAAACTTTCCATTAGGAAGTGCTGTTGCAGTAAATAATGGAGTTGTAATTCAGCTGGTTTGGCTTCATGTTCTCTGTTGGCCTTGTTTCTTCCTGAGCCACTGCGGTGCCTCCTGGGAGACTGTCCCTTCAGAGAATTTGAGCCAGAGAGGTCAAAGGGAGCATGAGTCCTGAGAACTAACTGTCGCTGCTCTGAGGGTCTGCAGGAATATTTCCAGCCATCCACTTCCCCCTTCAGTGCCTTTGTTTATATTTCTCTCTTTCAGGAAAAGACAGGCAGGAGAAAAGTGCTATTGCTGCCAAAAAGAAATAAATTCCTACATAAAGTGGGCGTTTTTCCTGAATATTTTAGCTGAAACACTTTGTTCAAGTGGAAAAACAGGAGAGAGAGGCAATTCCCACCTAATCCAAGGTGTTGATGGGAAGTTACTGTGCCTGAGATAAGATCAAGGATAAAGTGTGCACAGGTTAAGATGCAAGCCTTGAATGTGACCTCCACTGGGCTGTGGAGGCAGGTGGTGTGAGGGCTGAAGACTGCTAGAATAGCTTTCTGTTATTGTTCATTATCCTCCAGAGAGCTGTGTTGTAATGAAAAGCAGAAAATGGTACCTATTGGTGTCAGGTGTCTCATTTTTGGGGCTGCTGGGAGAAGGAGGTAAAGCCAGCCTGACCTTCATCTTCCTTTCCATTGTATGGACTTGGGCTAGCACTGCGGGGGAAAAGACAGGCCCTCAAAGGAAGGTTCACGAAGGGTGCTGTGTCCTTGGAGAGGCCACCTGAATTAGCAGCATCAGGCTTTCTTCTCTGTTTCTACATTTCTGGCATGACCTCTGTTTTCAACTAATTTCTCTGCTCCTTAGTTTTTCCAAAGAAATGACTATTTCTTAAGAGCTCTAGGAGACTGAAATTGTTGACTGTAGTACCCATAGAGAAAAACAGAAATGCAGATCTCTAACACAGAGCTAATAGTTAGCTCATTACTTTTGTTTTTCAGAACAATGATCTCCTCTGGACGGATTTCCATCAGAAGCTGGTGGATCAGGCACTTCTGACCATGGATACGTACCTTGGCCAATTTCCAGATATTAAAGTAAGATTCTCTTTAAACCTTTTGATCTAGAGAGTCACAGCAGATGAAACCTCATAAGAATCAATTTCTTGCATCCCTGTCTTTAGGAGGATGTGTGTGCTGTGCTGCTGCAAGCTCTTCTTTTAGAGCAGCCAAGATCTTTGCATCTCTGGGTCAAGTGAAAATGTTATGTTCTCCTTTTGGGCTTGAAATGAGAGTGAAGAATCCAGGGGAAAGATGCTGAAGAGAAAATATAAATGTGAAACAGGAGGATCCATTAAATTTCCTATTGTATCACAGCGTAGGAGGGCAGTGTCAGCAATAACTCACAAGCTCTCAGTCTCTCTTTTCAGTCCTTTGCTTTTTAACTTCCTTGTAAGTACAAAGCATTGAGGAAGAATGAGTGGCAAATGTGCTTTATAGGTAGAGGCTGGTATGGAAGGCAGATTTCTGTGTGTTTCCTGAAGTCCTTCTGTGCATATAACCAGCTTTTTGCAGAGAAGAGGGAATGCTGGATAGGTGTCTTTTTGGGGGAGATGGTATCCGAGGCCCTGGGTTTGAATGATGTCCTTTCCCTTCCCCCACAGTTACCTCCTCTCCATTTGTTTTGAGAAGGTTATGCAGGAAATGTCTTCACCATATGGAAGCGCTAGTAATGATATCACCATATGGGAAGTATCAGCCTGGCTTCTTCCCAGTGAAAACAACTCGTTCCCCACCACATGTCTCTTAAAACATTTGTCAATATTTGTTACTTCAGGACGATCGTGCTGTATCAAAGGGGGGCAGGTCACAGGCTTGTAGAATGAGCCCTGAACAGCAGTGTCCTTGCCTCCTGGAGATCCTTGTTTTTGCTTCATTCTTCCACCCTCTTCTGTCCCTGGAAGTCTGAAGTGGGGAAGGGCGAAAAGGCTCGCTGTTGCTTTCTACCCGCTCAAGGCTGTAGAGGTGATCACTCCCCGTAGTGTGATGCCATGTGCCTCAGTTAGCAGCGCAGAGGCTCGTGCACCACTTCCGAAGCAGAAGGTTTTATTTCAGGCTCGCTGTAGACTCAGACTTCTGCACTGCTTCAGTCCAAATCACATTTTACCAGCCTTGTCGGCTGTCACTGGGTCACCTCGGAGTATCGTGTTTCTTCCATGCTTAGTATCTTTGGGATTTCTTAACTCTGCTGGGGTCGCGCTGAGGTTTTAGGGTGGGATTTTAAAAGGAGCATGAGATTGGGACCAACCAAATCCCACCAAAACTCAAGGTGTTAGGCACTGAGCTCCCATGGATCCTTTCTGTCTTCCAAATGGGCCACTAAGGTGTTTATTACTAATGTCCCTTTCTTAGTCTTCAGATGATGCTCTAGAAAATGGGAAGTTAAAGCAATTTTATGCACAATTTAAGGAATGCTTTAAAGAGAGCACTACTCACCTCTGCTTCCCTTCCTAAAATGAGTGAGAATTTGGCTTTCTGTTGGTTCCTGTAATAAGATATGGATATATTTCACAGTTGGCCATTTGTTTAAAATGGGCTTTCAGGGGTATGAATTTAAAAAGGTCAATGTGTTTTTATTGGTAGTTCAGCTGAATGCATCATCCTCCTTAGCCCAGAGCGGTGAGAAGTGCTCCAATCAAGTCTGGTTTCTTGGACTGGTGGAAACGCTTATAAGTACTGTTGTTGAAGACTGCTATAGTTGTACAAAAGTGTAGTTTGGCTTCACGTAAGGAATTGGAGTTCTTGAGGGTGGCAGGCAAAAAAACCCCAGTCTTATGTAATTTACAGAATATTTCAGTTGTTCTTGGTTGTTGTGGTAATAGTTTTCTGTTTTGTGTTTTCCACAAAAGCAAATTTTCTGGTTTTCCTGGAATTCTGGCATTACTGTGATAATGAAAGATGATTTTAATTTAGTTATGTAAAGGCCTGTATTTTGTTAACAGCCCAGTAATTCAAATGTGTGATGAGTTAGATCATGCATGCATTATTTTTTGTTAAATTCTAACATGTTCTGAAATCCCCTTCACTTGAGGGGCTGGAAAAATTCTCTTGAGTTTTTTGGACTTCCAATGGGATCCACAGCAGGAAAACATAGTGTTCCTTTAGTAAGGAATCTTTATAACTTAAAGGGAATAATTTTTAAATGTTGGGTGGGGAAGGGTGAACAAAGCCACTCTGCCTTCTCTAACCTGAAAAACGGGAATGAAAAAAGTACTTTATCCTTTCTTTGCAGGTCAGTATCTATAGCTTCTTGGAGTGGGACTCTTGCATAATCTATAATATTTCTGAGTGAGGAGTGAGTTTTTGGTTGAGATTGCAGAGAACACAATAAGAGTACAGGTCTCTGCAGTGAGCCCAGAGAAGATAAAACACAACCCAAGTTCTGAATAGCTGTGGAATTGGCGATTTTCTGTCTTGCACTGAAACTGGTGCCCTGTTTCTACTAGGTTTAAAAGGAAATATTGGTAAGGGGAGAGGGAAAGTGTTTTGTGGTGGTTTGGGTGTGGGGTTTTTTGTTTGGTTGTTTGTTTTTTTTTTTTAAAGGAGGCTTAAATTAAGATGGATTTGTTGCAAAGCAGTAAACTGTTGGAGTTCAGCTTTTACCATCAGATAGTGGTGGGTAGCTGCAGCTGTCCTAGAGTCATACAAGGAAGCTACCCTGCAGCTTTCCAGGACTGGGCTAAGTCCTGTTACTGCCATCACAGGCAATCGTGTGATCGGTGGTTACTCCATGAGGACTCGCAGTGTATCCATACCTCGCAGCATTTCCACATACTCTAGTAGAAATGTGAGGGTGGGGGTTAGAAGATTCTGGGCTGCAAAAAAAGGGCAGGAGTGACCTTGTTGAGAGATGGGTGACATTGAATCAAAATCCCTGGTGGGGTGGCAGGGAAACCTAGAAGTGGCTGTTTGCCATGTCACAGAGGTGGGCAAAACTCCAGCTATCTCTACCAGTCTGACCTGGGGGAAAAATCCTCTCTTAAATTCATAATCTGGTGTTTTGTCTGGTATGTGTGGAAGATGCATTAACTAGCATCTCAGAGATTGTCATACTGCTGGAAGCCCCCTCTGACATCCTGTCTCCATGCCCAGCTGGCAGCGTGATGTTGAGGAGGTGTCTTCTAGTGACCTCGGCTGCGAGGTGGCTCAGCTTCTTCGTGATTCCTCTCTTGGAGTGAGCTGAGCGCTTTGAAATCAGTTTGTGTGTGCGTGTGGCTGAGATCCTGCAGGTCCGCTGTGACTCACACAGAGCTGCACTAGCGTTTGCTGGAAGTGCAGAGGAGCATGTGTAGGAGACGTGCGAACTGGTCCCAACTGGTCTGGCAGAAAGATCAGCCCTGAGTGTGGTTTTGCAGCTTATATGCAGAAGCCTAGGGAGAGGAGACCGCATCTCCCTGCCAAGTGCAGTGGAGGGGGGGATTTTGCTTTTGCAAGTAAATCTCAGTGCTGATTCTTCATCTTGCATTTTCAATTTCCCTTGGTGCTGTGGTTAATTAGAAACCCTCCTGGCTCCTTGCTGTGCCTTTTCACTCCAGTTCTCCAGCCTGTTTCTAGACTGCTGATTACTGACACTGGACTGGGCTCTCCAAGCTGGGGTGGTGCTAGGGTCAGGCTGGGAAGACCTGTGCTCCAACCCAGGTA
>NW_009232545.1:0-386 GCF_000690835.1 Fulmarus glacialis
GATCCGAGGCGGCGGGAGGGGAGGAGGAACCACCGCGAGGGACAGTGACGGCGCCGGCGCCCGGCCCTGAGGAGGTGTCGGTCCGGCGCCAAGCCTGACCCAAATCTGGCAGCACAGGCCCTGGTCCTGGAGGTGCGCTGGAGTTCTCTGGGGATGGGAAGTTGATGGAAATTAAATACAAAATTAAATAACACAGGCAGGGCGATATTTCCTTGCTGATTTAGCTTGATTAGGTGCTCTGTGAACTTCACCCAGACATTGGGGTTTGGATGTAATGCCCAGTTTTACGTAAAAGTGGAGAAGGGCAACGAAGCTGGTGAAGGGCCTGGAGCACAAGTCTTATGAGGAGCGGCTGAGGGACCTGGGGCCGTTTAGCCTAGAGAAGA
>NW_009232545.1:601-32364 GCF_000690835.1 Fulmarus glacialis
CGTCCCTGGAAGTATCTAAAAGACGTGTAGGTGTGGCGCTTAGGGACATGGTTTAGTGGGCATGGTGGTGTTGGGTTGATGGTTGGACTCGATCTTAGAGGTCTTTTCCAACCTTAATGATTCTAATGAGGGGATGATCCCTGTGGGAGCTGGGCTGGGAATTTCCCATAACCACCCTGGCCGAACACTTCTACAGTGTGGTGCCATGAAGGGTGTGTCGGGAGCCAGATGTAAGCCGTTGGTTCCACCCGTTCTCCTTCCACCTGTACAGGTGTGCTAAGGCTTAGATCCCAAAGCGCTGTTTGCAACAAGTGGATTCCAGAGTCAGGATAAGGTGGTTGTGTGAGATGCTGTGGGAGCTAATCCTAAACCTATCAGCCAGGCAAGCGAGAAACTAAGCCAGCTATGAAGTGGAAGCACAGGGAAATAAGAAAGATAATGCAGTGGATTTTGAGAGCAGCTGTGAAATTGAAGCCTCGGGGCTTTTCAGTCCTCATCTATGTTCTCTCCCATGACAAACCACATAGAGTCTAAGCCTGGTCCATGGACTGGGAAGCTCCTTATCCCAGTCTTTTCCTCCCCTTCCCTAAGCTGCCTCTCTTTCTGCCGGCATATAGCAGAGGCTGCCAGCATTCAGTGGCTGGCGTGTAAGGAGAGAAAGAATGACTGTGTGGACGGCCACAGGCCTAAGCTGAACTAAGTTGCTTTGGAGAGGGTGAATATTTGGGCTATTAAAAAGGTCAGCCCTTTGCTTATAATGTGTTAGTCTTCATTCCTTTGCCTTCTCTCAAGACAGATTTACTTATCCGAGCTGCCAGAGGCCATGCATTTTCTACCTATTTGGAGCTGTCCTGGAAGAGGCAGTGATTTTCCTTCTTGAAGTTTTACACTGGAATGTGAAAGACAGTTGTACTACTCATACGGATTTTCTTGGAAATGTTGGGTTTTTTTCCTGAATATTTTTGAAGTTACAATTTGACGATTTTGCACATTTGTCTAAGATTTCTGTCCCAGTTTTGCAGCCGGTCTGCACACACAGAGTAATTCCAACACACTTGAGGGAGACATGACTGTTTTTTTAAGTGCAGCTCACCTGCTTAGGATTTGGGAAATGAGGCCAGGATTTCCAGAACATATCAGACTGAGAACACACAGTCTGGAGCATGCATATGCTTGGTTCTGACTTGGAAAATACCAGATGGAAATCTGGCAGCTGTAAAGTGGATCAAACAAGCCGTTCCAGTGGCCCTGAGGAGATCCTTGGTTCCTCATAGTGGGGAAATGTCAAATAGTCAGTTGTACTGATTTTATTTCAAAAGTTGTCTTTATTCTGTATATATTACCAAGAATTAATATGTAAGCTTCTCTGATTTATCTTCTGAATACCGTGCAGCATCCAAGCTAATTCCTAAGACATGTCTTTGGCCAAGATTTTATTTTCCTCAAACTGAGATAGACATTTTCTGTCCTGTGGAATAAACGCATGAGGTCTGGTGGTTTGTTCGGTGACTTGTGTTTCAAACATCATTATTTATTAACATTTTCCATTTCCTTCATAGTTTTCGGATTCAAGTTACACCAGGCCTAAGAAGTACATAAAAAGCATAAGGCTGTTTTTTCCTTCATTGCGTGGGGAGAATTGTAACATAGGCAATTATCCTACAGATTATCTATTTATTGTACAGTTTTTAAGAGTAGCAATCCTCAGCTCTTGCAATTTTGGAGAAAGCTTTAGGAGATTTCAAAGGGTGTGAGCAATCACTCTGGAAAGAAGGGCAAGATCTTCAGCTGCAGATTGGAAGCTAGAGGCCACCGCAGTGTTCTCAGGTTACTGGACTGAGTGCTAGACCAGACCAACTCAAAAGCTCTTGTGACTTTTGTTGGCAGCTCATAGCCCAAAGGAACCAATAATTGGCAAAAAGGGATTAGCAAGGGCACGGATGAAGAACCCCGAGCCCCATACCCCTTCCCCTGGTCAGAGTACTCTGATGGATCAGTGAGGAACCCCTGTGTTGACTTCATTGCCATACTGAAAAGATCTCTTGACTGGTCCTGCCAGCCATAAACCTGATTTGTGCCAGTGATCCAGCAGAAACCATAGCTCAGCTATAGAGCAGAGTTCAGGATCTGAGCCAAAATCTAAGGAAACAGTCACATTTTTACTTAATCCAATATTATGAACTTCATGGTGAAAACCAGCAAAGCTAGTTACACCAAAGTGCCCCATACTCACTGTTAAGGTCAACAGCTGAATGAACAACTGGCATGACTCCCAGAAGGGTCCTCCTGGTTATGAAAAAAATGATGCATCATTTTATGTACAGTGTCAAAGACTTTCTCTTCTGCAAGCAGGAAAAAGTCATGGGAGGAATAGGCAGATGCTGTTTTGTTATTTAAAGATATATAATATGTATGAGACAATCTATTTAAACCATATTCCTGTCAAAACTGCTGCCTTCCTTGCCCAGGAAGGACAGCTGAGGAAGTGTATTTGTGTATATTTGAGCCTGCCCCCATCTGTGTCGTTCTGGAAGTGGCATGGAGCAGGGTGCTGAGAGCTGCTTGAATTGGGAAGTTGGCGGCGCCAACCAGGGAGTCCCCAGAGGAACCTGACCTGGTTCTTTATAAGCAGCTGGTTCCACCAAGGACACCCTTACTATCTGAAAATACATGCTCGTGCTCTGTGGCTCCCCTTTTTCGCCCACTATGGTGACACTGAAATATTCTGCCTCCCTCACAATCTCCACAGAAATCCCAAGATTGATTTTTTTCTGGATTTTGACTCCTGCTCCCTGGCTTTGGTCTGATGGTAGTAGATTGCAAGCCTGCTGGTCCAAGTAGAAAGATGATCTATTCTCTATTTATGTTATTCCCTGTTAAGCTTTAAAGCTATACAGCCTCTCCCTTATCCTTCAATGCCTCGTCATCAGCATGACTAAGGACAGGTTGTTCACCAATAAAGAAATGACCTTTGCTAGAAATAGCTATCATTATAAATCTCAGTTTCCCTGTCCTTCTGTATGTGAGCCTGCAGAAATGTCACTGAGGAAATCAAGTAATTGGATTTTGTCAAATTTGCAAGAGCATTCAGCTTTTTGAGGCAATGGGGTATGCACATGAGGTTACCCTCACCTGCTACATTTTAAACTTTCTTGTATTTCTAGATGCCATCAAAAGGTTGATCCCATGTTAACGAAGGGAGTGGAGAATTTGCACTGACCTCAGTAGAACCGGGTAAAGTACTATCCTCCTGGTCCTCAATACATGTCGCTAACTGATGTGCGATGTCTTAAAATTCAGTTCTGTAACAAGTAATGCTTACCAAGTTCTATGGCAGCACGCTTGTCTGCTCTTTTTCTTTGTTTCTTCACATCCCAACAGTAATTAAAAAAATATATATATACATAGCACATCATAAAAACGTATGCAGCAACAAAATATTTTTTTTAATCCTCCCTTCTTCTTGTGTTTCTTGTTCGTTGCTGGAAAAATTCCACTCAGCTCTCTTTTTACGTGTTCTGATGACACCCAACAGCCATTCTGTATTGGAGGGAAAAATGTTTTGAATATTCCCTCTGCTAGATATTGGCGACACCTGGGAGGGGGAAGGGTGGAATACCCCATTTTATTTGTGCAATGAAAGCTTGACTTGGAGGCTGGCAGCTGAGAAAAGGTGATTCCCACCTTGCAGAATTAGATAGCCCAGTTACTATCACAGCCTGTAACGAACGCATATAATTTCAGCAATACTCCCAGCTGTGCTTAAGGCATAAAAACGTCACAACTTGTTCTTGCCTTACCAGCAAAAGAAGTAGGTTTTAGGATGTGCTCTGGTGGGCTCGTGTTTAGTTAACGCTCTGGCATGGGCCGAGGCAGGGAGGCCAGTCTAGTATTTACCCACTGACCAGCTTACCTGCGCAGCGTTCCTAGCTCGGGCCAGGTCCCAGCCCAAGGCACTGAGCTGTGTACAGGCATCCTCCCTGTTAACCCTCCTAATCCAGAGCCTGGCCCCCCCAGAGAGCAGGCTCACACGAGCTCTGCTGCCAAGGGTAATCTGCAGAGACAGGGGCTGGCTTAACTCACCAGCACCTCTGTTTTTTACGGATTCTTTATTCTCCCGTTCTCCTGCTGTGGCTGGAGCCCGCACTTGCATGTGGTGAGACCCTGCTGCCAGGCAGCGAGTGCCTCCCCTCCAGGCTCTGTGCCAGGAGGGGTACCCAAAAGGGCCATTCCCCGGGTGGCAGCCTCATGTCACAGCCCCTTTGCTCTCCTGTGACCAGCTTCATCATGCCACCCCAGAGGCACTAGGTACTCCCTGCCCTGCCCCACTTAACCCCACTGCCCAAGGCCTTGTAGGTAAAGTCAAGCAGGCTGGTTCAAAAAGAGGGGATGAAAAACATCCTCACCTGCCTTTCCTTTATCTCCCCTCTCTTGTCTGGCTGAAATTCTTCCCAAACCACTCAGCAGTAAGGGGCATGTTGTATTTATCTGCAGACGAGGTCAAGGACAGGAGTCACATTCCTGAAATGCAGAAGCCGCAATGCTTCAGCCTGTGGAGGTGAGACAAAAGATGGGCTATCGGTGGTGGAGACCCACACGCTACAGACAGCATTTCCCTATTCTGTATCATAAAACTCTGGATTAGCACTGCTTTCTCCAAGTTTATTATCAATTCTCCTGTTAGTCAGCTTGCAATGGTCTGAGTGAGTTTTGTCATTAACCTTTTGATATCCTTGAGAATTGTGTACATCTCTTAATGGCCGCAGTTTCTCTCTTCTTAAAAAAAAAAAAAGAAAAAAAAGAAAAAAAAGAAGCAGCCTGTACTTTGTCCATAAATAACAACTTTCGATCTTTTATCATGCTTAGTGTCGCCTGTACCTTTTCCAGTTCTTCAATACCCTTCCTGTGTGGTCTCCCTAGCCTTTTTGCAAAGTATAATTATGCCTGTATAGGACATCCTGCAGCACTAATGAGGTACAGAATGCCTTTGTCCCTCTCTTTTTAAAATGAACAGCACATAGTGTGGCCAGCAGTACTAGGGGAGTGATCGTGCCCCTGTGCTCGGCACTGGTGAGGCCGCACCTCGAATCCTGTGTTCAGTTTTGGGCCCCTCACTACAAGAAGGACACTGAGGTGCTGGAGCATGTCCAGAGAAGGGCAACGAAGCTGGTGAAGGGCCTGGAGCACAAGTCTTATGAGGAGCTGCTGAGGGAACTGGGGTTGTTTAGCCTGGAGAAGAGGAGGCTGAGGGCAGACCTCATCGCGCTCTACAACTACCTGAAAGGAGGTTGTAGCGAGGTGGGGGTTGGTCTCTTCTCCCAAGTAACAAGTGATAGAATGAGAGGAAATGGCCTCAAATTGCGCCAGGGGAGGTTTAGAGTGGATATTAGGAAAAATTTCTTCACCAAAAGGATTGTCAGGCCTTGGAACAGGCTGCCCAAGGAAGTGGTAGAGTCACCATCCCTGGAGGTATTTAAAAGATGTGTAGATGAGGCACTTAGGGACATGGTTTAGTGGTGGACTTGGCAGTACTAGGTTTACGGTTGAACTTGATGATCTTAAAGGTCTTTTCCAACCTAAATGATTCTATGATTTCTTACCAAATAATTCAGCTGTTAATTTAATTTAAGATGCCCTTCATAAACCATGACCTTGATTCTCTGGAACTGTTCACTTTTTCTCATTGTAATAATTTTTTTTTTCTTCTACCGTTCTTTTCAACTTTAAACATGGCCTTCTTTTTTAATATATACTTTTGTCATAACCTAATTGCTTGTTACACAGACTACCACCAACACTCTGTGGAGTGAAAGTGGAAGTGAAAGGGCCAAACTTTAGACAAGATAAAGACAGCGAGCAACCTATGGCTAGGATTTGGAAAAAGCATCTCAGACAGGTATGGCAGCACAAGTCAGAAAGCAAGACTCTTTCTCCACAGACAGAGATTAAGAACAGAAAGACCCTTTTCTAAGAACTATGGAAGAAAATAAGAGATGGAGCAAGGTCAGAGGAAGACTTGCTTCCTAGCTCCCATACACACACCCGTTCTACATGACACTGGATATGTCAAATCTCTGATTAACCAGCTGTAGATGCTTCATGGAGGCATCTAAGGAAACTGCAGATTCAAAGGTCGGAAGGTCAAGGAGTAAAGGTTGTATAGCCCATACATTTTTTTCTACTGAGATCCTGTTTATTAGAAAATGAGTAGCTGGACATGCAATCAGGATACTAAACTGGAAAAAATTAAAGCTTTTAAAATGTATTTCTGTAACTCTGCATAAATGCCAAAGAAATCATAAAATGTAATACAGCTGTCTCTAAAGATTATGCAGGAAATTCCTCTTTGCCCAAATATAATATCATATGTCGCCTTTAAAGAGAACGCGTAGTTAACTTTGGATCTACACCATCAGTCATCCACGCAGTACATCAGTAAGAGAGGTATGCTTCCTTGGAGTACAGACATTAGCAACGCACAGACCATCATAGATCAAATCTGAGGCCTTCTTGGAAGCCTGTCTAGAAGCAATTACCTTGCAGATGTGATAAGAAAATCTATTATGCAAACCGGTGCTCCTACCAGACTAAGAGGAAATTTGTATCTAACAACTTATACAACCAGAATCCCAAACATCATACAATAGGATATTAGTGCTTGATGAAAAGAATCTCAAAGTACAGAGTAGGAATATGTATATGTGGCGTGGCCTTCGTCCTGCAGATTTATAGTTAGCAAAGTTAAAGCTAATGAAAATCAGTCCCATGGACCTATTCATGTACACAAGACGTGCAAGTGGACAAGCGTTTGCAGACTTTGGTCATGGTGTTGGGCAGGTGTGAGATGGTGTGGAGAGATTAGTTTTGAAACGACAAGCAATTAATTGTGTTGTAAAACTGACTGCAAAGTTTCCTGCTCCAACTTTTAAAATCTCAGCAGCCACCCAGTTTAGATAAATATCTCTAGTTAATCTGGAAATGAAACAAAATAATCACAGCCACGTTAATTCCAGACTCAGAAACTGCTCTTCAATATGTCCAGATTAACCCATATGGATTTAAATGGTGTTGCAAATTATTTTTAATGGAGTGTATTACCTTAAGTTATCACTAATCTCCCTGTACACTTTTTAAACTGTATATATTAAGTCACATTGTCAGAAAACATGGGGACAGTTAGCTTCCAAAATTCTGCATGCAGCAACATTGTGTTCAACTTCATCCATATAAAAGGGTGCGAGTTTGCTTATTACGTCCTCCACAGAATATGCATCACGCCACGCAGAAAAGGTACCTCTTGCAGGTGATCCTGGTACGATGGCAAAGAGAGCGTTCTGGTGCATATGCTCTGGCAGGGGTATGGGCTGAAATCCATCTGGCGATCAATCATTAGATGCTTCTAACAAATAAACCAGCATTCCTTACAGCCCAAAACTCTGCCTACTATATGCTGTTGGCAGCCCTGCACTAGGAAAAAAATATGCAAATATTGACTAATTCATGTGGTGCTTTCACTTACACAGAGAGCCAACCACCCGAAGCTACAGAATGGGACCACCACTCTTCAGCCGCTTCCAGATCTGTACAGACTCACTGGCTGCCCTGAGGACCCCCAAAACACTTTTTCCAAGGGAAAAAAAGGTGCATTACACACCTAAGGTAATAACCTAAATTCTCCAATGGTATTAATACCCAGGATAACTTAGGAAGTGGATGGTTGAAGCACAGTTAGAAAAAAAGATCTTAGAGCTCACTACAAATGGGATGTAGGACTCACTTTGCTAGATCATGGTGGTGTTTGGGCTCCTCCAGTTTGCCCCACTTCAGAATCTCATTTTTGCTAAATTCCTTTGCAAGAGCTTGTGGAGGACATGCAGCCTTGCTGACTAAGTATCCCTACGGCAGACTCCTCAGTGAGTCCCCCGCTGAAGGAGAAGGTTGCTCAATGTAGACATCTTTCATCCACAGTCTTGGGAAGGGACATTCAGATTTTTTTTCTCTGAGTAGTTTTAGGAATCTTACTGACTCTTCACACATGCCTAGAAGGAGTGAATGCTTTGCCAGCTCTGCAGAGGGACAATCAAAAAAAAGGAAATCTCTAGTTTGGGCTACTTTCTAACTGCAGCTAAGTGACACAGTGGTGCCTAGGGTTATCTTGAATCACTAATTTTGAAATGGAAGACCTGGGGGCATAAATGGGTTTATCTCCAGAAAAAGTATAATCCCAAAATCCCAGTAAATGTGCTCCCAGCCCGCGGCAAGTGCTGGGAATGATTCCATGGCTGCACTCAGAGGTGCAACCTAATCAGTCACCAAGACACCTTCCTTTCACCTCTAACCAGAGCTCTGGAGCTCAGCAAAGGACCTACACAACAACAGCAAAAGGCTGGTAAAGGCATCTCAGCCTCTCTCTTCCTGGTAATAATTCCTGTATCATACAAGCTAGCAAAATCTGTCTGTTTTGGGAAACAACGGATGTATCAAACATTCTGGCAAAGCCCAGGAGAAATAACAGTTCAATGATGTTGAAAAGAAAACTATTGGAGAGAGATTAGTTTGTCTGACAGTCTTTCTTTATGCTCTCTGCTGAAGAAGAAGAGTCCCTTCATGCATATGGAATTTACTTCTAGTGTGAATCAACCTCTGTCAGTAGGGCTGTGAGAGTTGCTGGTTTAGAAAAATGGGTGATCGCTGCTATCTGGCACCTGCCCTCTGCACGCCTCAGAGCGCCAAAGTGTTCTAGCCACGTATTCTGCTGCAAGCAATGCTCATTTTACACTGAAGCATCACGTTTTTGGATATAGCATTCAGAACATATCCTGCACTATCTATTAAAACATTTGCTCGAGTAGGCAGACGGTACAACAAAATGGGGGTCTGCAGGCCATGGAAACCTCAGACTCTGGTTATGGAGATGAAAAGAGGTAAGGGAACAAATGTTGCCCGTTAACAGGAGTGGCAGTCCCAACTCATTTCTCACACCACTTTGCAAGTGAAATAGCCTGTGCTGCCAGCTGTCTGGCACCATCTCTCTCGACATGACACAACAAAACTTGACTGCTGTTTTGCCACAGCCATCCCTCGAATGCCGTGGTGTTGCAGCTTGTGCAGAAACAATAATCCCTGAACAGACGCAGAATTACGCCACAACTGCTCTCCTGAGAGTCTCTGCAGGTAGCAGTTGTGTATCACACACTCACCATCCATTCTTCTCCCAAATCTAAGACATCCACGAGCTCAAAGCTCAGACACAAAGTAATGCCTAGAAGTTTCAGGTCCTTTTTCTGATACCAACAAGATGCCCAACACAAATGACAGTGGTATGGATTTTGCCTCTGGCTCCTGCTGTTCTTCTGCACACCATTCTGGCAGCCCAAAGGTGGCAGCAACCCAACTGAACTTGTGGGTTGTGTCTTTCCTGGGAGTAGGCAAAACTCATGAAGCAGTAGGAACGGTGTGTCATTTCCCAGCTGTGACACAGATGGGGAAAAAGACAGCACAGCTGGGGGACTGGTGTGGTCCAGTATGGCTCGGCAGCAGGAGTGCCTCTTTTGAGGCTGCACCCCACAGAGCAATCCTGCTGCTTCTCTGTGCTGTGGCTCAGAAGCTCCGCTCTGCGGTGCCTGGTGGCCTGCAGATGCGGGTGCCCAATGCAGCATCAACAGCTCCTAGGAGCTGGCCTAGGACAGCTGAGGGAAGACGGAGCTGCAAGAAGAGGCCTACCGTGTCCTTCTGATCTGTGGGAGGAGCAGTGGGGTCCCAGCCAAGCACACTAATGACACGCGTAGAGAAGCAGTTTGATTAAAGGTCTGAAAGTGGCATCCATTCCCAGCTCTGCTGAAGGTTAGCTTATGCAGCCTCTTAGTTCTCTCTGCAACAAGAGGATAACAATGCTTACCCACCTTTAAAAGTAGAATTAAAATACTCGGGCACTGGGTATATATCCTATATCTGGATCAAGATATGCTACAAACAGTCAATAGGAAAGAAAAGACTTGCACTCTAGGTTTTGTGATTTCTAATGCAGTTCCCTTTCCAGAAGGCTAAAATCATTTTGTTGGGGAAGGAACAATTGCTAAACAAATTCTGCCATGCATTTGTATATGATCTTTTTCTGCAAATAGCCAGAATGTGAGTGGATTTTCTCAGGACAGTGAAGAGCACTTCTTCTATCACAGGATTTTCTTTTGCCAGCCTTCTAATTGAGAGGGCAAACTGCAAAGGTGGTACGACTGCTCAACCTACAGTTACATGCTCCTGTTGCTTATTTAAAGCACTGCCCAAACTACTTATTTTCCCTAGCATCAATCTTAGAATAGCCGAACTGAGTTTAGCAAATCTTCCCACCCAAAAGATGAACCTGAAAAGTAGGCCTGAAAAGTTTGGCTAAACTATAAGGAACCAGACAAAGAGGCTCTAGCTTCTGGCAACTTTAATAACTGTAGATGCACTTCAGCTTGCTTGACCCACTACATCAGAAAATGTTGACCTCATTGCTTACCGCAAAATCATGATGCATTCCTCAGTCCATGGCAGCATCACCTCAGTGAGACTAAAATAAAACCCACTGAAAGGTTTTATATAATGCCAAGGCTACAGGATCTCTAATGTAGTTTTCTTATTGGAGCAAGAGCCAAGTACAGCTTAAATTCATTAGCTAATGGCCTGTGACAATGAAGGACAAAGACAATTATTATGCACATCTCCCAGCTGATTGTTTCTGTGTGAAGAAAACGCAACAAATTATTGTTCTTCTATATTAATGTACCATAAAGGATTACTATCATATCTATTTCAAAAAAACCCTATCCCTTTCAAAATGCAGACTAATGCCGGATAAATTTGATTTTTATAGATGAAAGCTTGGTGGAAAAATCAAGATTTTATTAGAGCCATGGACAATCACATTACATTTTATATGATATGAGGACTTCACTATTAAATCAGGAAATTGATCTCAGGACATTTTTTTCTCCTGAAGACTTATCAATTCCCTGAGCATCTCTCATGTATCTCAAATACTTATCCTTGGATATAATAGCCAGAGGCATTCATAATAGCTGTTTTTATTTATAGGAAAGCCAGAAAAGATGTACAATATGGAGTCTTAAAGATGAGTGAAAGCCTTCTACCTCTCTCAGTACCAGCTGTTGGTACATTTCTTGCCGTTGGCGCATGAAAGGAAAAGGAAGTCAAAAAGAGTAGCCACGCACCCGGAATGGTAAAAATCATTATTTCACTTTTGTTTCATTAAAAAAACTTCACTTTCCATGAAGCTTTAGTTTAAGAAAATCATCATTTTGCAGGACCTTGAGACTTACAACAAGCATAAAAGCTCACAGAAAAATTAAACCAGATTTGTGGTTTAATAGCCTGAAGACTATGGGTCTGTTTCTGAAATGAAGAAAATGGTATCCTAATATGGAAAGGGTAAATCATCTCACCACTTTCAGCAAAATGTATGGTAGATCACACTCTTTGTAATTTTTTAATGCCAACAGGTAAAGCACTAAGGAGAGGATGTGTCACCTGAGTCTGCCAACAGTGGTAAATTCAGATTAAGCTGGTCCCTGCCAGATCCACCACAGTTTCAGGGCCCCATCCCGTACCTGTGTACATGTGCGAGCGGGCTGGCAGCTCTGACACGCTGCCAAGTCTCCAGGAGGCTGCTAACACCAGCTCCATCTCAGAAAGGGATGGGCTAACCCTATTGTCCAGTTCGCGCAGTGAGATGCCTGGCTGCCGGACACCTACTCCCACTATCACCCAACAGCGGCCATGGCCTTCTCTTATTTTCAGTGACAATTTGGGGTTTTCTGAAGCTATGGCTGCTTCATCAACATTTGCCCCTTGCCAGAAAGATGTTGGATAACTATCGTTGATAGAGACTTCTCCCAGCATCCAGGTACATGACCCACAACTTTTATAACACCAAGCAAGCTTGCAAAGGAGCAATAAAAGGTCTGGTTTTATGCACAATATTTTATGAAATCACATATTCTGGTAAGCATCCACCCGTTGTCCTCAGAGAGCACGCGGGACTACTCAGAAGCCCACTCAGAGCGGCAACCCGTGCTCCTTCCCCTCTGTACTCGCTCCCAGTTTGTCACTCATAGACACTCAAAGCCTCCCAGTTACTCTGGAGTTAACGGGTCGTTCACACAGGGCTCGACAAAACCCCAAACTCATCCCCTAGTGACAAGCGCTGGCCAGAAAGCCTCCTTCAGCGAGGGCTTTGTAATCCATCCTGAAACAAAAAAAGCTTAGGGTGAATTCTGGTGTCCCAGCATGGCCCAGGTGTGCAATTACAGCTTGTCCCAAGGGCTTTGATGTGTGCACTATAAGATTTTGCCATGTTGTCCCCCCCTATTCCACAAACCAGCCTTTGTACATTTTCTCTCTGCAGCTGACACTTGTAATACAAGCCACTGAGGCTGTAATAAAATGCGCAACATGGACTATATGTATGGAGTGTTACAGATTATGAAATTCAATGTCATTTTTTAGAAGTCATAAAACATTATCTAATTCCCAGTAGCTCCCCCGAGAGACTCAGGAATATGTTTATACACTAAAATGTCAAAATCATAAACCGCCTGATTTTGCACTATTTACTTTGCATTGTGGTGAGGTAGTTATTACATGACATTTCATAAATACAGTGACTCAGAAATAATTAGTATGCTGAATAAGAAGCTTTCTACTACAATACAGCACTATACGTTTTAAACCCCTGATTTTCATGAAGCACTTGCACAGCCTAGCTTAAATACTACAAATAAAAGTGAACTCTGGGGAAAAAATGCTGCTGTTGGGTTTTGTTCTGTTTTCTTTTCCTTTAAAGGGAGGTATATTGATAGCAACAACCCCAGGGCTGCAGCGACAAGCAGCAGTAGCTGTGCGTTTCCCAAACGGCAGGGACAAAAGAGGCAACATGTCTTGCTGTTACGACATGAGGGAGAGGTTCCAAGAGAGTATCACGTTAGCGAGATTAAAATTAACACAAACGCTGAACAAAATCCTTCTTTGAAGGAAGGAGATGATTTAAAATTGCTCATAATTAAGGGAGAAAAAGCACTGCATACAGCTATAGCCAAGGAGTCTTCCAATTTTTCACTGCTCAGCTTGTAATACTCCTACTTACTTTTTTTTTTTTTTTAAACACACAGTGAATTTTATTGCCTTTTTTGGATATTAATATGCAACCAATTATAAATTGTGAGTTGCAGCACTGGATAATTTCCCTTTGAGAATGCTAAGCAGGTTCTGCGCTGTATCAGCCCATGTGACAGCACAGCAACTACCAGCCCCTCTGACATTTTGTAGTAGCAATTTGTAAAACGGTTGCTCAGCAGAGCTGGAGCAAACCCCATCTTAGGACCACCTCATGATGCTGAGTTTTAACTTGCTGGATGTTCTGCTTAAAAATAAGAAGAAAATCTAGGATTCAGCTCAAATTCTCAGGAGTGGAGATTCAGCTGAAAAATAACAGTATCACCCACTAATTGTATCAGAGGTACTTGTCTCAGTTTCTCTCACTCTGCCTGCTGTTGTGCTGGCACCACATTCAAAGCTGCTTCTTGAGGCTTGTCAGAGGAGAGAGGGTGAATTTTTAGTTAGAAAAAAAGGAAAAGCGAGAAGACAGTGTGAACGTTCATTTCACGTAGATACACTGTACATCACACAGCAGCGCTATCTCTGTGTTGCGCCAGCCATCAACATATCTGTAAGAGCACTCAGTTGCTGGAGGTTTTGACCACACAAAAATGTCCTCTTGCCTTTTATTTTTCCTGGTATAAAGTATTTGCAAAAGAACTACCCCCACGCTGAGAAAAGACATAATTACTGATAATTATTGACATTCATCTACGTAAGCATTCATGACACTGGTTGAGCCAAAATGAACATTGACACAGGTGGCTGTGGCTCCACCAAGTCCAAGCAACAAGTGCTACTCCTGAATTTGGACATGGGTATTGAAGCAGTAAAAACACTACCCAGAGAAGCAACTATGGATGAGGATGCATGTTAAATATCAACGTTTAGGCACGTTTTACACCTCTTTTCTGTTCAAGAGCCCCTTCACTGTGTGGGAAAATACTTTTAAACGCTGAAATGGAAAAAATGCTGAGAGTGGGCTGTCCTTTTTTTTACCTTAATCACCGGACTCAGCTTTGTTGGGTGTCATAACTTGGTTTTGGCTGAGGTAATCTAATGCATAAGAACCCTACACAGTAATACCAGCTCAGACATAAAATACTGAGCTGAGGCCATAGCTATGATATCTAATTGCCTTTGCCTAGGAACTGCAGACAGCATTTGTAATCCTTAATAGGGAGTTTCAAAACAACCTCCAATATTCGCAAAGTGTATAGCCTAATTTGTGTGCTGCAATGTCAAGAGAGTTTAGGACACCCCAGTAATCTTGCTGCTGCACTGATTTGTGCTTTTCAGCAAGATGTTGGCATGTTCTTTCCACACAGGCCTGTTCAGCTCCAGAGATCCTTTTCCTCTCAACACCTACACGTCACCTTTCAATTAACAGCTATTAAAAAGAACTTCTGCAAGTGTCTGCAGTTTGTCACGGTCTACATTTGATGAGAAATTCACAGTAAGGAAAAAAAAAAAAGTCCACTCAAAGATCAAATATCCAAATTAATTCCTGGTCCTTGTTTTTTTCCCTCTGTTTTATCCTTCACCCCCTCCATCATTCATCAGAGGTCCAAATTGGTGCAAATGAACTTCTGAATGTGTGACAACATGATCCATCTAAGAAACCTAATTCAGAAGCAACGATTATTCTTACGTTTTTTTCTTTCTCAGGGCCCGAGAACGCTCATGGGAGCTTGCTAAGGAACCATTTTGATTTGCCTGTTTGTGTAAAAATAATCCATGTTTCCTTGACATGTTGAGAATACAAAATGCCAGAAATAACCTGCATATTTTTTAAGGTCTTTCTGCTTGTGAAAGTCCAGCATGCTACTGGCTTTATCAAGAGGTCTAAAACATGATTGTGGAACTTGAAAAAGGCCTCTCCAATGACTGATGCAGTTAATTTGTAAGGCTAACTAATTAAATTAGCAGAAATGCTAAGTCTTACAAGAAGCAATTGCTGTCTTATGCAAAACACAAAATGTGCTCATCTGGAAAAGGAAATTTCACATCTCCTAGCTAATAATGAAATAACAGACCATCACAAACTCCTTCCAGACTCTTCTTATTTGGACATGCTCCACATCCTTTTCCAAGCCAGCATTTTCCTGGCCAACATAAGCCCCTGGGACATCTTATCTCCACTCACATCTCGGCACTTCCAGCCCCAGCCAGGCCCGGATAGTTAAGCAGAAGCCAGCCGAGGGTAATGGCATTACCTTCACAGTATGTGGCAGTATGTATTGGAGAAGAATATTCTGGAGTCATGGTCTGAAGGACTGCCATGTCCATGGGGCTGAAATGGTTTTATGAAGCTCTTTTTTGTTTGTAGCTTCTCTAAGTCACTGCATTGTAACTTTTAAGGTTACACATAGGGAGAGGTCTCTTAAGACTTACGTTTCCCTTGCTACTAGCTGTATAAAGAGTTTACTTATTGCTGCAGCAAAAGGCTAGGAAAGTTGGCAATATTGGAACATTTTTTATAGGAAGCTTTTCTTGTAGGCAACCTCCTTGTAATGCTGTTAATCTCAAAGTGAATACCAGAAAATCCAATATATTGGAGGAACACGTCAAACTCTTGGATCACAGGGACTGCATGGTCACTTGTACTTACACATGTCCTTTGCAGCAAAGGAATGACAGCACTGTTAAAAGCATTTGTAGATGGAGCAAGTACAACCAATTGCACCCAAAAGATGGAAAAAATCCCCACCCCAATTCCCATAGGGGATGCCTTCTGCTCTGCACCCTTTCTGAAAGCACACATACAGTATTGGCTCCCTGTCCTGAGAACAGCACCAACATCTGACCTGCAGCTGATTGAGAAGCATGTGTCGCTGGGGCCAGTAGGAAGGATTTTTTTCTCCCCAAAAGCACAAGCTCTGCAGTTAGTCAATAACAGCAAGTAATTTGTGCTGCTGAGGGGAACTGTTTTTAGGCTTCTTCATCTACTACACACAGACAGGACAGTCTCTGTCAAAGCAGGGTACGTATTCCTCAAGCAGTCCTACTTCTGGTCTCCAAAGGAGAAACATCCTGTTCGTTCTTCCTGGGCTATCAAAGAGGCAATAATAACGAAGGACCACATCCTCAGCTGGCATCCACCAGGCTACCTTCTTTTACCTGAAAGTGTTTTCCTTCTTCTCCCAACTCCACCTGTGAAATGATGACAAAAACCCTCAACCGCTGCTTTTATAGACATCGATTTCATTTCCCATTCCCAAGCCAGCTACCACCCGGCCATTGTAACCAAACACCTGCCTGGGGCTACGGCAAGGCCTTATTCTAGCAGGGCTGAAAGCTCCCTGAGAGCCAGTGATGGCTTTCTCAAGAGGAGCCCCTGCACTGAGGGACAGGCTTTCACACCTCGCTGCGAGAAACCTTACCCTGTGGACAGGCAGCAGGGTTGGCACTCAGAGCCTAGACATGGAGCTTGGCCTGGGGTCTAAGAGAAGGACAGAGTCACAGAGCCCCATGGAAATCCTTTGCTTCTAAAAATCCCAGAGCTAGCAGGGAGCACTGGGGGATGATCTCGTCACGCACACATCCTGTTCTCAAGCTCTTCTCCTAGGCGGCTGCTGCTGGCCTCTGTCAGGGATGAGATACTGGCCCAGGTGGACTTTGACAGAAACACCAGTCCCTGGATTTCCAGGTTTCTACAGCAGGATACAGGGCAGCTTCTGGCTGCTCTGATTTGCAGCTCCAGCCCGACCTGTGCCTGGGAGGCTTTAGAGTCCACGAAACACCTCAGGGCCAGCTACACCCCATTGCATGGGAAAAAAGCAAGAGCCAGCCACGACCTGAGTGTCTGAAAAGCTCCATGTAGAAGCTCCAGTGCTTCAGAGCTCCAGACTAGGTGCTGCTCCTGGTACCCGGACTCACTCTCTGGCTACACGCAACATCTCCTGAGCCATGTATAAGCTCACCAACCCCCACCCCCGCCCCAAAGATGCAAGGGCTGTACCAATCCTCCCTCATTAATCTGCAGCAGCTTCTGTGGCTCTCTCGTCTCCACTGTGTGGAAAGCTGAATATCAGCGCATCTGCACAG
Organism: Fulmarus glacialis; assembly: GCF_000690835.1. Lineage (NCBI taxonomy): Eukaryota > Metazoa > Chordata > Aves > Procellariiformes > Procellariidae > Fulmarus > Fulmarus glacialis. The sequence continues at coordinate 17,804 of NW_009232545.1, forward strand.
CGGCGGATTTTACAGCCAGCTCCTGCCTCTGTTATTCCCTGCTCACTGCCGTGAGTTGCACAGGCCCCGGCCGCTCAGCCCCGCGCCTGACCCCTCCCTGCACAGCAGAAATCTCTGCACTGGTATTGCTGCCCAGACACTTCTGTGGGCACAGAGGCAGAGATGGTATTTGCAGTTACACCCACTTATGTCTTTGTGCTGTGTGAAAAACTAGCACTCCCTGCTCATCTAGTTTTTGGCTAAAAAGATCTTGAATTTGATTACATCCTAAGACACATCTGGTTTTAGCAGTGCAGACTGGATACTTGAAAAACCACAAAGAAAAGGTGTTTGGGTTAAGAATGCTCTTGTGATTAAAAAAATATTGAAAGTCCTCAAGTGTTTGTTTAAAGAAAATTATTTTCATTTAAATGCTGGCACAACTTCAACAATTTGATTTTAATTTTGAAGTGTTGAAAATGCCCTCAGATAATTTCTGTAGCATTCCAGAACCCAAAAGCAACCGTACAAAGCAAGTCACTTAAGAAATCAAGTTAACTGCAGAGCTAAAATTCATTTCCTGTTTTCTAAGAAAACAAAAAAAGGGCCCAATGCTCTTAAGTCTTTCTGAGAAAGATCTTCTCAGGAGCAGTTTTCAATCAGGCAAGCATGGTTTGCCTTTTTCCCCCCAAACAAAACAAGTTTGCCCTTTGAGAAAGCTTCCAAGAACCTCACAAGCCATACTAATACAAATAATTTACTAGACTTTGGTACCAGGTACACTGCTTTAAGCACTGTTCAGTTGCACCTGAAAGCAGTCTAAAATAATTTGATTATTATGATTATAAAGATGCTCAATTATACATATTTTACAGTATTTGTGTTCTGAGTTTCATCAAAGCAGTGGTCTGATCATTTTATATTAGGATTTGATCTTGCCTTTAGGATTTAGGCGAGACTTACGCACCAGCACTGAGTTTCTGTGTCATCACTGTCTCTGACTTCCTGGCTTAATTGAAACCTCAAGAGATGTTCAAAATCAGAAAGCTTTGCTGGTTTGGGTCAAAGCTTTACTTAGTTTTCACTGAAACCAACCTATTGGCCCAAATTCTCTCAAATTCAGGTCTAGGTTTACTGAAGCTTCAGTTCATTTAACTTGGCTCGAGTATGCACAGTTTGATCTGCAAAGAATCCAAGTGAAATTGGGTCTTTAGCTCACCTCAGATGAGTTAACAACCCCCAGCTAGACAAGTCTCAGTAGGTTTCCTTCGCAGAGGTTTCGCTAGCAGCACCACTTGTAACATGATGTGCCTCGATCTAGCAAGATGAGATGTTGCAACCAGCTGCAATCACTGCTGTTGCCTCATATTGGTTTCAAGGGAGCAGATTCCGTAAAACGTTTTGCTAGGAAAGCTGGTTTCCATTTAAAAAGGAGAAAAAAATAAAAGAAAAAAAAAAGACAAATCTGCCTCTGAGCAGGCTTTTGAATGCTCTCCTTTGTTAACTAACACAGTTAACAGGCCTGAATATGACAACGAGCTTCACATCAATAGCCTGCCTCAAAGGGAAAACACAAGTAAAGCAGCTCGTGATACATCAGCTCAAACAATGATGTGAGTATACCCGACAGAGCACAAGCCGCTGTCGAGTTGGTTTACGGAAAGGAAGAAAGTACTAAGAAGGCAAGTATTAAGAGTGTTCCCCTCTGCCAGGACATCCCTTCCCTTGTGATCGCTTAGCTTTATTTGACCTTTGTGTTCACAGAGCACTGGGACACAATGTGTTTCACCGCTTTGCCTTTTCTAAAGCCTATGGTGATCTCGGAGGAAAGTATATCCCGGCACCCGGCTAGCACTGTCACTGAGAACGCAAAGAGTCTGTCTACAAAGAGAGGCTTCATCCCAATGTCTTTGAACTCAGTGGCAACCACCGACTCGCAAAATCCCCAAATCCTGTGCAACGCTGGTAGCAGCCACTTTGATACGGCACATGGGTACTGCCTGAACCAGCCAGCAGCTCTACCCTTGGTACACGCAGCTAAGCACAGCCATGAGAGCGGCCAGTGGGGATTTTGCACAAACTACATCTTGGAAACCATCACAGATGATGCAGCAGGTCATGATTTCCACCACGGTCTGAACCATACTGTGGTGGAGGCTCTGCCCACACCTGTCCTAGAGGACAGAGAGAGACCTCCTCCTACCAAGGACATGGCCAAGACACCGGTGTCCAATATGCATTGAATGAGTTACAAACTCCAATATAAATAGGTAAGCTTTTGCAGAATTAAAACCAACTCAGTTATGGGTATGGACTCAGGCATTTCCTGGGTGTGCTTGAGGGTACAGGAGGTGGGTGCCACAAACACCCCATAGTACCAAATCAGTGTTTCTCTGCTGAGGTCCATCTGACTCATGGTCACAGCTCAATCTCTGCACTATTGCTTCGCATTTGAGGAGGAAAACATGGAGCTAACTTTAGTATAAATACCAATGAAAATAATTTAGCTGTCTGCTATTGTCAAGGCTGAACAACCTCCAAGAAAGCAAACTTTGGTAGAACTTTTCTATCTCAAAGAGCTCTACAAACCTCACAGTAAGAGTCTGGTGTTTTTTTTTTTTTCTTTCCAAGCGACCAGCAATTGCATGCCTCAGCTGATTGATGCTTACCCTGAGACAACATAAGGTGGCCTTATTTTGTGGAAGAGAGTTCATCCCTTGACAAATAAGGCCACTTTAGGTATTGGTAAAAGGCACATAAAAATGATACCCACAAAATCCCTATTTAGAAAATGCAGTCAACAATTTTTATTCTTTAATCCATCATTCTCCAGATTTAGCATCTATCCTAATTTTCAGTTGTCCACAGTTGCTTTCATTGGGTTTATCATAATCTTCACATTATTAACCTACACTCACTCTTCATTGGCTTGGAAGCAGCTAAGAAATTAGATGTAAGTTAATTCATTGTTGAATCTGGACTGGGGAGGGGTAGAGAGGGCTGTTTTGTTGGTTTTGGTAGTTTTTCCTCTTCTGTGCCTAGCACATGTGGTAAGGCAACAGCAATAAATCAGAACAAAGGAAATAAAGTACTAAGGCTTTAGGGAACATGTGTTTTAGAAGAAAAACTTGGCTCGCCACTAAAAGCAGTATTGCCTTATAACGGATGTTTAAAAATTCAGATGTAGAAAGAAACAGACAAAATTATATAAATACAGTGACTTACAGGTCTGTGCAACTTTCAAACAGTCCTGCAAGCCAGTCCATTTTCCCAGCTCTTCCTGGACCTGGCCAGACAGAGCCCGGGCTCCAAAACAGCAAGAGCAAAGCAGCAGTGGCACATGTCATCTCTAAGTAACGCTGCAACACATTAAGTTGCAGACAAAGGATTAAAGAATTAAAACCAACCCAGGCGATTGACATATTGTTTTCCAGGATCAGGGCTCTCCAGCTGCTGTTGACAGCCCTATTGCAAATCAATGTCATCTAGAAACATGCTGCTGGAGGAGTAATTTGTCTTCCCTGGAATCTGTATATCCCTCTCACCGTAGTGGTATGGCAGCAAGAAGGGATTCTACTGAGACTCCGTTCCCAGCCTTGGGCTGGCAGAAATTGCTCAACAGAAGTAATAATTACTTTGGAGCAGATTTTCCAAGATATTTAGGAGCCTAGACACGAAGAGAGGTGCCTGGTGAGGTTTTCCAAGGTCTCGAAGTGGGTCAGGCTCTTCAGACTCAATCCCTGAGATGGGGACTTACTCAGTGCCTCTCTGCACCTTCAGGCACCTAAATACCTCTGCAGAGACTTTTAGATTTCATGTCACTTCCCCTCCTCTCACAGGCTGCTCATGGGACTCCCAGCCAGGCTGGTGGCCAAAGGTCACCACTGGACTGACCAGTGCTAAGGGCAAGAAAGCAATCCCCGCTGCTGGCAGGACCAAGAAGTCCCAAGAGGATGAAAGGGTTCCTGTTTGTCTGTCCTGTGCCTTTTAACTTTTTAGGGTAAATGGTCTCTATTTCGTTTAATGCAATAGCTTTGCTGCCAGTCTTCTGCCCATACACTTTAGGCCAAGTAGTCTAACGTTAGTCTAACATTAGTTAGACTACTTAGTCTGGAGAAAAGGAGGCTCAGGGGAGACCTTATCGCTCTCCACAACTACCTAAAAGGAGGTTGTAGCAAGGTGGGTGTTGGTCTCTTTTCCCAAGTAAAAAGTGATAGAACGAGAGGAAATGGCCTCAAGTTGCACCAGGGGCCGTTTAGATTGGATATTAGGAAAAATTTCTTCACTGAGTTATCAAGCATTGGAACAGGCTGCCCAGGGAAGTGGTTGAGTCATCATCCCTGCAGGTATTTAAAAGACGTGTAAACGTGGCACTTAGGGACATGGTTTAGTGGTGGACTTGGCTACAGTTGGACTCGATGATCTTAAAGGTCTTTTCCAACCTAAATGCTTCTATGATTAAATGTGCCCCACATACACTTCGCTTGTGATGTTGGTCTGCCTTTCTGGAGCAGCAACAAATGTTCCTTAGCTGCCTCCCAAGATGAGAGCCAGAAGACCAGCCACCTCAAGTGTATGTATACTAATGCACACAGACTGGGGAACAAGCAGGAGGAACTGGAGCTCCGCACCCAGTCAGAAAGTTATGATGTCACAGGAATAACTGAAACATGGTGGGACAACTCACATGACTGGAGAATCGCAATGGATGGCTATAGGCTGTTCCATAAAGACAGGCAGGGAAGAAGAGGAGGAGTCGCCACGCTCTATGTTAAGGAGAACCTTGAAAGTATAGAAGTCAACTACAGCGATTCTGGAAGCCCTATCGAATGCCTCTGCGTCAGGATCAGAGGGGTCATCTCCAAGGGGGATCTTACGGTAGGCATCTGCTACCGACCTCCAAACCAAGACGACAAGGCCAACGAAGAAATATTTGGGTCACTTAAGCAAGCTTCGGGTCAACAGAATCTGGTTCTTATGAGTAACTTCAACTACTCAGACATTTGTTGGAAGAAAAATACAGCAGCTCACATGTCATCCATCAAGTTCCTGGAATGCCTAGAGGACTGCTTCCTCATACAAATGTTAGATGTGCCAACCAGGAATGAGGCACTGCTGGACTTGCTACTCACAAACCAAGAAAACCTGCTTCGTCATATCTTGGTTAGTGATAGCCTTTGGCTGCAGTGATCACAATATTGTGGAGTTTGGGATCCTGCTGAGCACGCTGAAGGTTAGTACTAAGACAAAGTGTTTAGATTTTAGAAGAGCAAACTTCAGCTCGCTCAGAGCTCAGCTGGGAGGGATTCCATGGGAATTTTCCATGGAGGATAAAGGAGACAGTGAGTGCTGGGAGTTTTTTCAAGAACACTCTCCTGGAAGCACAAAAACAGTTCATCCCCTTTAAAGGTAAGGGAAGCAGGTGGAGCAAGAGACCCCCTTGGCTTAAATGCAACCTTCTGAGTCTGCTCAAAACCAAAAGAGAAGCGTACCACAGATGGAAAAGCAGACAAATACCCATTGAGAACTACAAGGGCATTGCCAGGGCGTGCAGAGATGCAGTTAGAAAAGCAAAAGCTCAGCTCGAATTGAAATTGGCCAGAGATATCAAAAACTACAAGAAAGGGTTCTTCAGGTATGTAAACAACAAGCAGAAACAGAAGGAAAATATTAACCCACTGTTAAACAGGAGAGGTGAATTAGTCACCAACAATGCTGAAAAGGCAGAGGTTCTCAACACTTTCTTCACTTCTTTACCAGCACTCTTGGGCCCCAGGCCTTGGGAACAAAAATCCAGGTTGATGCAAACACAGACCCACTGTCAGTGAAGGAAGAGTTGGTATGTAAACTATTACAGAAGCTTGACCCCTACAAATCGATGGGCCCTGAAAATATCCACTCAAGGGTGTCAAGAGAGCTGGCTGACGCCGTCGTGAGGCCACTCTCCATAACCTTTGAGAAGCTGTGGTGATCGGGGTACATCCCAGGAGACTGGAAGAAGGCTAGTGTCACCCCCATCTACAAGAAGGGCTTAAAGGAGGATCCAGGAGATTATAGGCCCATCAGTCTTACTTCAGTCCCTGGGAAAGTTATGGAACGAATCCTCCTGGGGGCTATCACAAGTCAAATGAAGTACGTGCTTGGGAAAAGCCAGCACGGACTCACCAAGGGCAAATTGTGCTTGACAAACCTGATTGCCTTCTACGATAAATAAACCTGCTCGGTTGATGTGGGTCGAGCGGTGTACATCATCTACCTGGATTTCTCCAAGGCTTTCAATACAGTTTCCACAGCCTCCTCCTAGAGAAACGGATGCATTACGGTCTAGACAAGTGGTCTGTGTGGCGGGTGGGGAACTGACAGGCCGCACCCAGAGGGGGGGCGGAAATAGCTCCTTTTCAAACTGGCAACCTGTCACAAGTGGGGTCCGCCTGGGATCGATATCGGGCCCAATGCGGTTTAATATCTTCATAAGTGATCTGGATGATGGGATCAAGTGTACCCTGAAGTTTGCCAATGATACCAAATTGAGTGGGGAAGTGGACACTTCAGAAGGGAGAGCCACCCTGCAGGAAGACCTGGATAGGCTGGAAGTGTGGGCTAACATGAACCTTATGAAGTTCAACAAAGACAAATGTAAGGTCTTGCACCTGGGAAAACATAATCCAAGAGTGCAGCGCAGGCTGGGATCTACCTGGCTGGGGACCAGCTCTGTGGAAAGGGACCTGGGGGTCCTGGTGGATTACAAGCTCAATATGAGCGAACAGTGTGTTGCTGCGGCAAAGAAAGCCAACAGGATGCTGGGTTGCATCAACAAGGGCATCACCAGCAGAGATAAAGAAGTCATTATACCACTCTACTCATTGCTTGTCAGGCCACACCTGTGTTCAGTTTTGGTCCCCGCAAAACAGATCTGGACAGGCTGGAGAGGGTCCAGAGAAGGGCCACAAAGATGATCAAAGGACTGGGAAGCCTGCCATATGAGGAAAGGCTGAGAGAACTGGGTTTGCTCAGCCTTGAGAAAAGGCGGCTTAGGGCAGACCTTATCACCATGTTCCAGTGTTTAAAGGATGGCTACAGAGAAGATGGAGACTCCCTTTTTACAAGGAGTCACATGGAAAAGACGAGGGGTAATGGGCACAAGTTACTCCCAGGAAGGTTCTGATTGGACACAAGAGGAAAATTTTTCACAATGAGAACAATCAGCCATTAGAATAATCTCCCCAGGGAAGTGGTGGATTCCCTAACATTGGGCACTTTTAAGGTTCGGCTGGAAAGGGTGCTGGGCCATCTTGCCTAGGCGGTGCTTTTGCCAAGAAAGGTTGGACCAGATGATCCTTGAGGTCTCTTCCAACCTGGTATTCTATGATTTCCAAATTTTCCCCTTTTCTCATGCTTTATCAGTTCCAAGCTTAAATAAAAACAAAACCCAGATGCCAAGAACTGAGTAGTGATTAAGGTGGAGGGTGTGAAAAGGAATATAGAGAGAAGACACTAGAAATGGAATCAGGGAAGTGTGGCTTGGGGGTGATTAATGAGCTTACATCTGTGATGAGTCCTTACTATAAACAACAGGTAGAGAAGCAGAGCCAGCAGCAGAAAGTGTCAGGAGCAAAGAAGGTGGAGCCGTGCCTCCCCGCATCAGCGGCAGCCTGGCTAGCTGATGGATGCTGGTGGGAAAAAGAGGTCCAGGGTTAGCACCGTTCCTCCTAAGAGAGGCTTTGATTGGGGTGCACAGCAGGATGCATGAAATGGGTAGGGAACAACACACACCCTGCAGGAATCTAGGAGACGAGAGGGAGCAAAAATACAATTCCCTTTGCTAGCAGCAAAACAGGAAAGTCCTGGCAAAAGGGTCTTAAGGTGCAGCAAGAAAGTACCTGTGCTTTTACTCTCCCTCCCTGGGATTTTTCTCTATCAGCAGAGACACTTGGCACCCACACTGTGGTTCGCAGCCACCTTGGCATGCAGGGTGGCCCCAGTGGAAGAGGTATCGCGGCACGTGCAGGCAGGTCACAGGCTCAGCCCATGGCGAGAGGGTGCTCCTCGGGGCAAGCTGCCCCGCTCTGCAGGATGACAAGGGAAGAAAGTCATTTCAGTCACAGCACTTCTCCCCATCCGCCACCTTGGAAAACCTACAAGGAAACACCGGGAGCATGCAGTGCTGGCTGCTGAAAGCTGAGGAGCGCCATCACTGCCAGGCTGTAAAGTTAAAATGGGACACACCGAAAAGGGAGCCTGCAGACACCAGCACTCTGAAATCATACCAACCTCCCGTGGCCGAAGCTGCCCCTGGCTGTGGCATCAGGCAGTTTCTCACAATCCTGGAGATCCCTGGTGCCAAAGGGCAGCCTGAGGTTTGCTCCCTTTGAGAGATCAGGTGGGCAATCAGGCAGCAGTACCAAGCACAAGCTGCTGGGAAGTCCTGCCAGCAGGACAAGGAGATTTACCACCACCAGCAGTCCTCAAACCAGGCTGGTATTTTACCAAACGTGGCCATTTATCACCCAGTTTTGGAAGGGCACATCAGGGAAACTTATTCACATCCTGCAGCGATCAGCTCCAGGAGCAGACAGGATGGACACCTATCCTGTGGAAAATGCCCGTGAAAGACACGCATCCTGCAAGCTGCGGGCTCCACTGGGTCACATAAGCAACACAAGCAAACTCAAAGGGAGCTTCCCCACAGAGACAAGCTCTCCAGGCTTCAGTAAATGAAATCAAAGAGAAATTGGATCGGGGTAGAAAGAGAAGGATCTTGGGCAGGTTGAGGGACTAATGATCACGGAAAACGCAGAGCAGTTTGGAGCCCCTGTCCTGCAGTATTCAATAGGATCCCAGCATTGCCCATTTGTAGGGATAAATGTGTGAGTGAGGCCTCCAAAATCCTATTGCTAGTTAAAAAAAAACCAGAAGAACCCAAGCAAACAGAAAACTCAATGAATTTTGGGTTCTTTATTCATTGCTTCCCGGTACCTAGCCTGTGGAGTATAGTCAGCTCACATTTTCAATCTTTTCTTCATCATTACAAAAGAAAAAAGTATGCTTTTTAATATTACATCGGAATGAAAACTGAAATTTCCTCCTTGGTCTCTGTTTCAGGATCCATGCCGCGGAGGAAAGCTCAGAATACTGTCAATTTATGAGAAAACAGAGAATAGGCAAAACTGGAATTCCAGAGGCAGATAATCACGGGTAAACTCAATGCAGACTTTTTTTTTTTTTAAATAAACTACCCAGACTGAATTATTGTTAAAACAAGATGTCAATTTTAAACAGTGCAAAAAAGCTGCATAAACAAATCTATTCAGAGTCTTTAAAGAAAAAGGCTGGGTTACTCAAACACAGCATGCTCTATGAATAGCTCCAGCCCACTCCAGTTTAATTTTCTCCCTTTAAATGCAGAAAAAGTTTCCACTGCTTGTAGCAGCCAGCACTAAGTTAGACATCAGGATGGCCCTCCAACACAGCAAATGTCCATACTTGCTGCTGAAAGGAAAACACGCCCCAGGAAACATTTACAGGAGATCGCTTCATGACAGAAATGCGTCTGGTTGTACCCAGGCTCGGTCACCGGGAAGACTGCAGCTGGAATACCCGTGCTGCTGCTGTGCTTGCTCTAGATCGCTATCTAGCAACAAAACACTCTCTGAAGTTTGCATCAAGAAACATACACATGAGAAAGCTGTAAAAGCTGTGCTTCGTGTAACACATGCATTTCTCATATGGCAATGACACGCGTATCCAGAAAACAGTCAAGCCATAGTTTTGGCTGCTGCCAAGCACCAAAGCCCCATTGTGAGCGTAGCCAGGGACCACCTCACCCTTGAGGCGCTAACGGGGGGATACCCACAATGCCACCCAACACATACCCAAATATATGAGCATCACAACAAATTCTCTTCCTTGTGCCATACTCCAGCCACAGTGCCCAGTCTCAAGCACCACATCTGACAAACTGGGTCAGGTTGGCTGCTGCCAAGCACCAAAGCCCCATTGTGAGCGTAGCCAGGGACCACCTCACCCTTGAGGCGCTAACGGGGGGATACCCACAATGCCACCCAACACATACCCAAATATATGAGCATCACAACAAATTCTCTTCCTTGTGCCATACTCCAGCCACAGTGCCCAGTCTCAAGCACCACATCTGACAAACTGGGTCAGGGTAATCTCCAGCAATCCAGCTAAGCTAACTTTCTGCCCGCTCTGCATTTTTTTGCAGCAGTGCAGAGCAGATGCAATGGGGGTCAGGATCTGGCCCCCCCCATGCATCATTTTAAAGATTATCGTTCCGCAGAAACTATTGTAAGGAAGAAAAAATGCTAAGCCCGGGGCCTGAGTTATTTCTCTGACCCTGAATGCTTTAAACCATAATATTTTATTTGGCTGGTTATAGAAAACATGTGGCAGAGCCTTCATTTTTTTGGAAGGTTTGTTCTGCAACACAAAAAGAAAAGAGAAATAACTGAACTTTCATTCTGCCTCTCTCTGCTATGCACATCCCTGCACCCACACAAGCTGCTCTCACTTGAATTTTAAGTTCTGAATACATTTGATAACTCTATTTACTCTGCAGAAATACCAACAAGGTCCCAATCAAAGATTAACACCATAGTTTACAGGGTGGGGGCAAACAGGAAAGTGCCTCCATGAAAAGTTTATACTCCAAGCAAAACAGGAAGGTTCAAGATGATCAGTTATTAAAAAGGAGATGAAAAGCAGCAAGTTCAGGACAGACTTGAACAGCAAAAAACATTCACCTGAGTCCTATTGTATTTAACAGCAGCAAGAAAATCTGTTCAGTGCTCAACAGTCTTAGACACCTTACCTGAGTACAAGTCTGAGAAACTAGCTTACAGCACCACTTTGGGGGGGGGGAAAGCTTTGTTTCCCAGAAACTCTGCACATGCTAATGAGCTCAAGCAGCATTTGCAGGAGAGTTGAAGGGTGAGAGACATTATAGCACAGAGGAGGAGCACAGCATCAGGGTTGCTTGCAAACCTGTCAGCTGTTATGGCTGCATCCAACCCTCTCCTAAACCTTTCTTAAGGACATAGTACAAAATGAAGGGTTCTCCTCCAAGTGCAGCTAGAAGAGCTTCAAGCTGGCTTCAAGACAGCAGGGCAAGTGCAAGCCCACTGCAGCAACGTGACGGGAGGCTCAGACACTGGCCCTTCCCTGCGGGAAGGCTGATGCTGTGCCAGTGCAGACAAAGGGTGCACACATATTACACCCTATTGGCTCCTCTCCAGGGATGGTTATTTCCAGCTGAGGGATTGCATCAAGCAGCTGTAAGAGGTAACCTTTCCAGCCTCTCCATCTGTTCCTGTAGACAAAATGACATAGTAAAGGTATTTCTTGACATCTCAAAGCAGGCAGACGGTCACGATGGTTGAGACAGCGACAGCTATTGCCCTACTTCCTTCTCCAGGGGTAAATCCCACAACTATTCCCTAAGGCCTCTCCTCAACTGAGCCACCGCAGGACTCATCTCCTCCTTTTCCCCTATTGACTGACCAGCTGGCCCAACCTCCCTTTGCCTATAAGTAAGGGGCAAGCCCACTGTTTAAGGCACCTGTGCTCTGTAGTCAGCAAATCAGTTGCCATTCTTAGTGGTTTTGCTAATCAGGCAGTCAGTAATGCCCCCCAAGCTTGGTGCCTGTGACCCAGCTGCGGGCCCGCTGCCGTTCAGCAGCTGGCACTTGGCACAGCAGCTGTGTGTGACTCAGGCTAGCAGGAGCCTTTGGAGATGCCTTCCCCTGATTCATATCTGCAAGTGATTCTTTTGTGTTCCGACCGTATTGTTGGCGTGCCAGCTACACTGTAAAAATCTGGAGTTAATAAACTCCACTTTCAGATCACGGCAGCTCTTTCCAGGGCGCAGCTCTGTAGCGCTGGCAATGCTTGCTCCTGCCCCATCAGCTAGCACAGTTGCTGATGCATTTCACGTTGGAAAAACCCTGTGATAGAGTACATGAACAACCCCAGGGAAAGCCCAGGTTCCTGGTGTCTAATAGCCTGCCTCCCTCTTGCTCCACATCCTTCTCCCTTTCGGCATGGAGTTCGGAGCCCGTGGTCCTACAGCCCTACCCCTAACAGTGAGAAAAGTATCCTGGCACCTGCAAGTTGAGCTCCCCCTGAAAAAAGAGGGAATTTCAAAAAAGAAAAAAAAGAAAGACAAAAAAAGACAAAAGACAGATGTGGCCAGATGTCGCAACCCCTTGAATCCAGGGAAATCTGAAAAATGTACCTTAACTCTAGTACGAGAAATGTTACTGTCCTGAGCAACATTTTCCTGCAGCGAAGCAGGCCCCTCTGGGAGAGCTGTTCAGCCACGCCGGCTCTGGCCCCAGTGAGGAAACCTGTCTTGGGGCATCTCTTTTTGCGTAGGCCTAAATCTGTTTCAGATCTGGCCTTTAACCTTTGTGCCTCACATCTGCAGCTGCAAGATGGAGCAATTCTTCTTTTCCTCGACTTCCCTGCAAGAAAGCAAAAGGAAAGGTGAGCTTTGCCCTCCGGACACATTTTGCAAAGCCACAGAGGACAGAAAGGAAAGAGGCTTTAAGGAGATGGAGCTACATTGAGGGTAACTTCTTCCCCCTACCTGTCTCCTTTCCGATGCACTGCCGTGCATTCGTGGCCCCACTGGTGACACCGTGCTGTCTTTCTTGCAGGGCTCACTCCTGTGGCCCTCGGAGCAGCTGGGACTTTCCTTGCAACATCATGGGCTCACGGCAGCCCAGTCCTGCTTTGCTCTAGAGCGAGTTGCATTGGAAACTGCTCGAGGAAAGGCTGTTATTTTGCAAAGCACTGAGTTCATTTATGGAGCCATATAAATAACAGGACCATCTCTGCCACCTGGGCTACTCTCTGCTAAACAGCTGCTGCACCTCTCTCCAGAACCAGTGACATTTTAAAGTGGGTAAAGTGACTCATGCATTACACTGCAGCCTTTCTTCCGGGCCAGATTTGTGGCTTGTTTGTAGATTATCAGCCAAAAAGGGTGGAAGCAACTTTCACTTCTCAGCATCCCCATGGGACAGGTACGCTTCAGAGCTGGCTACATTTCAGCAGAATGATTCATTTACTCTAAGCCATATTTTTGACTTGTATAAGCTGGATCGACATCAATGGAGCTACACCAGTTTCCATCAGCCCAAGAACGTGGCTCTGTATTTTCATGGCACAGAGTTCAGTCCTGGAAGGTTTTGAGCAGCCTTTCAACGGTGCAGGCTGGATGCCCCTGTGGGCATTGAGCCCTGCCTGGGAGGAGTGGGATGTGGGAGGCTGGTTTGCTTTGCGTTACTCTGGAGAAGAAACGGGGCAGTACTAGTCGCTGTGAATGACGTGAGTACCAGAGGTAATTCCAGCAAACAAACCAAAACACTTTAGGACTGAAACTGGGAGAGCTGGGGCTGGAGGAGAGCTGCAACAGGCCCAAGGGAGCCCCTGATGCGGGCAGTCAGGAGAGCAGGATCGGACCTCATCACCTCCATGGGACAGACACAGGTTGTCAACAGCTTTTCATACCAAGAACTGAAAGGATTAAAGCACTTCCATTCAGACACCCAGTAGAAAATCGGCAAACACAGAATGGCCGTGTGCGAGCATAACCAACACTTCAACGCCGGTTCTGCGCACAGCGCTGAGCAGTGGGTCCTGTGCGGTGCTGCATGCTCGAGGTGAAGGGATGTATGCAGCCCCCACCCTGTTCATGCCATACTAATTAAGGCTAATGAGGCCTTAGAGCCATCCTCTTTCCCCGGCCCTTCGTAGAGATTTACTCCTGGGCAAATCTCTATTCCAAAAACTCACTGACAAACATCTCAGACCTGAGGTACACGCATTAAGAAGCTTGGAAACCAATGTGAGAATTAGGCAGAGCCACAGAGTGATGCTGTATGTTAAATATTGTGGTTGTCTACAGAAACATTCACCCAGAGATAGCAGCGCTCTTTGCAAAACAGGGCTGAGCATAAGTAACCCCATCTTACACAAGCAGAATGCAAGCCACAGAGATTAAAGGCTGCCGCTGTTAAAATAAAAACAAGACCTGCAAATACCATAGGCAACTTAAGCAAGATTTTGGCAGAATTTGGGCACCTTGGTTGAAAACTGCAATCTGGGAACTCTGTACTCCCGTTCAGCTGCTGCCTAGCCCTGGAGGTGCCTGAACTTGCCTGCTGCCTCCTGGTTCAGCTCTCAGCCTCCGTAGGCGGCTGTTAACCCACTCCCAAGCATGTCCAGAGCTGCTCTGGTCCAAACATCTCCACTCCAGCTCACACCTGACTGCCACCAGGGTCTGGCATCGCTGGCCGGGGCTGGCAGTGCCGTCCCCATCCCTGGCAGGGACCAGCCTGGGAGCTGCAGCAGGACGCAGGTGAAACACGGTGGTGAGCACTACCACCCCCCAAGAAATGCCTTTTGCTACAGCAGCCAAAGGGGTCAAGCGCTCAGTGGAGCACCCAACCCCACATCCTGCCCTATGCAGCTCCTATCCCATCCACTACCTGCCCCGTGGGGCATGGAAAGCTCCCTGACAGCCCCCGCTCCGTGCCTGGCCACCTTGCAGGGAGCAA
>NW_009232545.1:32453-52532 GCF_000690835.1 Fulmarus glacialis
CGAGCTGGGGATCGCCTGCCCCCAGGCAGTCCTCACGCAGCAAGCCGGGCCTTGCCCTTCGCCCCGGGCACACTGCTCGGCTCACGCGCCGCAGCAGCCTTGGCGCCTGGCGGGGGATGCCAGGCGTTCGGCGGCTACCGGGCGCCATTCTGCAGCAGACCACACAGCATGGCAGAGCCTTCAGTTACCATAAAGCCATCCACAGCTGCGAGTATATACAGCAAGAGCCATGTTTCCCTCCTTTGCAGAAGCTTTGCAGTGTCACAGTGCCCTGGACGACGGCAGCAGCCATTGTTCAGCCACCTCCATACCCCAGGAGGATGCCAGGGCAACATAGGCTGGGCTCGGCTGTGTCTTTTGCCGCTTTTTCAGCACAACCAAGGCTTGAGGCAGAGCTTTGTTTCAGAAATTGTACCCCTATTTCTCCTCCTCTCCTCCTGTTGTGGGAACAGGGTGGTTTCAGACAAGTAACAAAACATAGTAAGTGCCTGTGGTAAATAAGTGCTGAACCCCAGCTCCCCCCCGCCCAGTAATCCTCTGCAGTTTTCTCAAACACAATCAACAGCCTGGCCTACGGCTTATTTATCCACTTCCAGTCTGACAACTAACGATGCATTAATCACTGTCAGACCGTGATCTTTTGTTTCTGCTCCTCTGCAGGCATCTGTCAGAATCACAAACGATTAATTATCGCACCAGCCTGGATGCAGAAACATCAACCCTCTCCACAGACGCACTTTTTGTCAGATGCTTTGTGGCCCCTTCAGCAACTGCTGCCATCTGCAGAAAAATTCACCCGTTCTTCTACTCTTCATTCATCCCTCCTATATTTCTAGCTCTGGGCCTGGATATCTGCTCCCTCTTGCCCAAGCATTGGTCCTTTTCCAGCCTCACAAGCAGCACTAAAAGAGAGGACCACCAAAATCCTTCCCTGCAGCATTGGCCCATTTCAGGCACCCTGGTTCCCTCTTTGTTAACCATGTTGAGAAGGTGCCTCCTCTCTCCTTCAAATACACTTTTGTATGGTTCAGTTCTAACCTTCCAGGCACACAGTACTCTAGAGCATGCAGTATTTAGAAATTTATGAAACATCCTGGACAAAATTAAGCCGTCCTACATCCAAAGCCTGTGGGATGATGAACGAACCCAGGAGCAGTCTCTGGGAGGCATCTAAGCTCCACCACGGCAGATGAAGCAGCTGCATCACTTCTTCAAAAGAGCCCTGACAGACTGAAATATGCTTTTTGTTTGCATCCTGGAGCCTGGACCCAGCTGTCCACAGGGAACTGACACTGCCAGAAGATGGAGGGATACCAAGGGTTCATCTGCACGTGGTAGCTCTAAGTGTTTATGCACACTGGTGCAGCATGAAATGCCTCTGGAGCCGACGCAGTTTGTGCCACAGTAAAGCTGTTCCCCACAACATAGGCACAGCTGTTTCCAAAGAAAGGAAATAAGCTGTATCTATCTAAAACGTCTGAAGTGAGAATAAATAAAAAATAGATTGTTTTTACTCAAATGCAGACTACTTCCATGAACTGGACCTGCATGCAATGCCCAGAGCGTTCTCTGCAGCAACAGCCAGGAAAGTCTGTTCGACCACCTTTTACTGCTGAGCACTGCCTGAGGAATTCTCTTTTCTCCCTCCCATGAGTGTTTCTGTGCATGATTCAGCAGCTGTCTACAAAAAGCAATTGGGAAGATGAATGCGTTCACTAGGACAGAGGGAAGAACCAGGAGAGAACATCTTTCTGGGTGAGTGGGGACATTTCAGTAGATGCTTAGATTACACAAGTCTTCTTTCCATTTAACATCTCCCAGGTGCTGGAGTTGCTTCGGTTCTTGTTCCCCTCTCTATAGTAAAGGCCTGAGAAGCAGGAATAGACAAAACCAAGCAGTAAACAAAATGAAGTATTTGTATATGGCACAGCAATTTCATTCTAATAGCCTGTCATCGATATAACTTATGTTGAAAGTGTAACCTGATATAAGAGTATCTTTTCCTATTGGGAGATTTAGCTTATATCTCCTTCTTAGAAACAAATCTAAAGCAGGAAGAGTTCTTGCTTCCAAAACTGGAATTCTCTGAGTGTTACACTGCCAGAGATTTAAATATTCAATTTATATTAAGAAATTGCCTCCTGTAAAGAAACTCCAGAATTTCCTATAATCCCAGCATTGCAATAGAGCTCCACATCTGCTGGTCTTCAAACACTGCTCCAGCCAGAGCTTCCCAGCTTGCTGTGCTGCTCATAAACCTCTGAGACACTGGCTGAGTCTTCTTAGAGCTTTACTTCTCATATATTTCCGAATTTGAATTGATTTGACTGGTTCCAGCTGCCGGCTGACACAGCGGAAAGGACAAATCTAGACCAACCCACACTTCTCCCTCCCCACTGGCAAGTCTATTTGTGGCCCTGCGCAGTGCTGGAAATAAATTGCTTTTCTTGGAGAGACCCACTGGCAAGCGTTGGGCTCTCTACGGAGGGCACAGCAGCCTCAAAGAGAGTAATTTTAACTTGGATTTCAAAGTCCTCACCATGGGGTTTTAGAGGGCTCCTGGGAGTGGTGGTGAGGGGGGAAGAGAAGGGAGGTAAAAAATAAGATTTGTCTCCCCTCCTCATGCTTGGAAAGCAGTCCTTCAGGGTCTGCCTGCTCCCTTCCATCACATTTCTTCTCGTAGCTGGAAGATCGCAGCCTCACTAGTGTAGCGCTGAGAATAGTTTTAAATGACTCATTAATGTTTACATACATACGCCAGATGCTTTCTTTCTTAATAAACAAACAAACAGAAACCTCAAACACACTCTGAGAGATGGAACATTTTTCCTACAGTGAAGGCCAGAGTGGTTGCTTGTGCAGGACAGTGGAAGAAGGTTCCTCCCACTTTATGAACATTTCTCCTCCCTTTCTCATCCCTTCCCCTGCCACACAGGTCATCCGGACTTTGGGGAGGGGTGGAGGTGCTCAGAAACGTCACAGCCGCTTACTTCCTCCTGCAGCACCTAAGAGGAGGGGATTTTGGAGGACAACAGCCGAACATAGCTGATGGGACCCTGCATTAATACAGCTTTTGATGAGTGTTCATCAGAGCATCTGCCTGTGCAGGAAACCCCCAGCTGAAAGAGGCAGTACCTGAGGTCACCACAGAGGGTTTTTTCAATAATTTATGGCTGAGGCTTCCTAAGCTACTTAGGTGCTTCTGTTCATTTTGTCCCAAACCCTTTTTCTTCCAATATTTCACTTAACTCACTGGGAAATTAAGCACTGTGATTTCCCAGTCCTGGCAGTCTTCAACTTTGCTATACAGTTCCCATGTTCTTTACATCATGAAAATGGCAGCGTTACACAAGGGATGCATGAGATAAATGGTAGGTGTGCACAAATGGGCCATAAGAGAGTCGGGAGTCAAAAAGTTCATATCCAAAATTGCAGGGAAGGTGATACCAGTGAAAACTGGTCTCTGTGTTTGCTCCGCAAACTTTACTCCCATGCGTCAGCTCTCACATGCGAAGGAGATGCCCACTGCTCCATGTACACACACCATCTTTCTTGTGGGGAACTGTTCATACTTGCTGAACTGATCCCACATCAGCAATCACCATACAATTTTAAATAAAAAAAGTGAAGTGTATATTCCTTTTACGTCTTGTGCAAAGGTATCAGCTACTGAAAGCAAGAGGGATTCAGGCGAGTGCTCCATGAGATGTGACTAGAATATGTTTCTTCTGAAGTCCTCTAATCAGAAGTAGTAATGTATTCCCGCTTTTCCCCTAAGACTTGGAAATCACATTTTAGCACCTGCCACAGGACTGTCAGGATCAGCATTTCAAGTAGCAATTCAGCCTTTATCAACATTCAACAGCATTGTAAGTCAGGAATAATTAATGTAATATTAACATAGAGTTATCAAGAAAGGCAAGACTGTAAGTGTTCAACATCAGATTCATTTAGTATTTACTGCAATAACGCAATCAGCATGAAGTCATTTAACATAAATGTCAGCTTCAGCGCGATGTCTCAGGGCAGTCAAGGCAGTTCAGAGGTGTGCCCCACTCTGTACGTACCACCCTCCAGTTCTCCAGAGCTCTTTAGTGTGCTCCTCAGAGGGTCATCTTGGAATGTCGCTTCACGTATCTGTGTCAAAACAAAAACCAAAGAAATATTTCTGTAAAACCCACACTTTGCCATGATATATACCAGATGTATATATCACTGCTCACAAGCTACACCGAACAGATAGATAGATCATACATACAGGACATATAGAAATGACAGATGAGAGTCTGTAGGAATGATAAATAAGTGTCTATAGAGCCATATTTTTGTATTTATACACACATACATATGTGAAAGAACACATAAAATCAAATTCATATATTTCATACATCCATTTAGTAGAACAGGGCGATATATTGTGGTTTGTACAGAAACTCTTTCTTGACTTTCAGTGGACATATCAGACACTGTAATGTGTACTGTGCTTAGCTACAGCAATATACATATATATAAAAAAATACATAAATTGATATAAATTCAGTCCAACGTTTTGCCTAACAAAGGAAGACAGCTAAGCTACGTTTCTTAACATCTGGAGAGGATTTACTGTCTTTCAGGACAACCAGGTATCAGTTCAGCAGTTTTGGGGCCCGATCCCTGCATTTCTGTTCTCTCTATCTCCAGTGCTACTCCAGTAGCACAGCTGAAAGGAAAAGGAGCCTGGTTGAGGGGTTTGTCTGAGCAGGGTTGCAGTAAATGTCTAGTGGGATTTTCAAACACACCAAGGCTGCTACCTTACACTGACATTAGCAGGAGTGAGGTGCCCAGGCATGCTGGAAAATCCCTGCAGCTACTTAAGTCTCACTTGTAACAGTACGGCACATGTGACAGAGTGCCTGGAGCCAGGATCCCACTGAATTTCAGTGGAACTGGGACACCTGAATCCAGTAAGTTTCAGCAAAACCTTGCACCAGCGAGCACCTGCAGTGCTGCAGGACTGCTGCATATGCCCTGGGTTGTATCCATGCCACAGCCCGGTTGCTCCCATTGAGCTCGCTTTTCCCCTAGCTGCCACAATTTCTCCGAAACTGGGGTACAAAGAACAGGGAACAACGAACATGCACATAGAAGCAACAAACCTTTGCTCAGCAAGATAAGCCCCAAAGGCCGGATTCTGCACCATCAATCACAGAGCTGACGTAAGCAGCGTGCAGGGGAGTGGGTGAAGGATCAAGACTGACTCAGGAGAGAAGATACCTCTAACGCTATCCTAACAGCCTGAAGCAGTGGTGACAGCATCTACTATAATCTTGCTACGTATGGGGCTTTAACTGTGTCAAACATTGAACGAACATCAGATCTGTCTTTAAAACAAAGAAGAGCTTTTCCTACAAGTAAAATAATGTTAACAATCTGCTGCTTGGAATTATGTCTAGATATGCAGTTCCAACAGACTGCCTTTTTCTGGGGCACCTGCAAAGAAGTTTCATTACAACGGAGACACTTCTGCGTGAGAAGGTCTCCTCACTGCAGGGATGGGAGCAGGCAAGCCAGGCCTGATGCAGCTTAAGACGGCACGCTCCCGCTGAATCCAAGTCCCACCACTTCTTAGTGAGTGCCATGTTTGTTTGACTGTGTACAGTCCAAGTGCTATAGAAAAATGTAAATATTTTTACGGCCTGGCTTGCTTAAAAGCCTAGGAAGATGGCTGGCTAAGTGGAAAGGAATGCTGTGCACACACAGCAGAACAAATGTAATGAAAGACAGAACCCAGAGGTATTCTTTAAGCCAGAGACAGAGTGCTGTGCATTGTTAAACAGCAGTTGTTTAGTACACCACAAAGACAGCATTAAAGTCTAGATTACACAATTAATAATGAACTCTCCAATACAAAGTACTATCACTGTCAGCATGACTTCACCCTCCTCAGGCACAGAATACAGGCTGGCTTTACAGAGCTATTCACTCGTCTTGTCTTGCTTTTGAGAAACCAGCCAAGTGCCCAGTTCACTCCATACTGGTGGAGGGTTATGGTGGAAACAGCTAGGGTCCTCTCGGAGGTGTGCAGGGGAAGGACAAGGGGCAAACATGCACAAGATGGAAGATGGGAAAATCCACTTAGATATTAGAAGTGTTTTCACCATGAAAGTGGTCAAACATTGGAGTGGGGTGCAGAGAGGTGGTGGGACCCCTGTTCTTGAAGATATTCAAACATCAACTAAACACTGCCCTAGCAACTTGATCCAGTTGGACCTGTGTTGAGCAGGGGTTGGAGTCGGGACACGCAGAGACTCCTACCAGCCTCTGTTATCCTGTCATTCTTTGGTTAACCCAAAAGGGCACTTTTGAACAAGATATTTGTTACTATTTCTTTTCTTGCCTGCCTCCTGTATCAGGATATCCACATCAACTGGCTGTCGCAGACACTAGATCCGCTGCACTGGCTGACCGAGCCTCCAGCCGAGTGACACCTAGGAAATACATGACTGGACCTAGCAATTGGCTTGAACTGGGGTACAAGTTACTTTAAAGACTAGCTTCATCTTGTCAAATCTAGAAGACCACAGAATAGACAGAAATTTGGTGCTTACAAAACAAAGACCAGGAGACAGTGACAGTTCAGATCCCTGGCACAGAAGCTGCAAAGGGTGGGCTACAGAAAAGGAAGCTCCTCTGCGGCCACTGTTAGGGTTGCTTTTGCCAGCATTGAGCCAAGGGAGTCACACCAACTCTGATGGATCACTTCTGCTTGCCCTGCACACCCTTTCCAGAGAAGATCTCCCTCCTGCATGCACTCCAGCCTCTAACAGCTGAGTCCTGAAGGGGACGTGGGAGGAAATATGGTGGGTTTAGCTGCAAGAAGTCAGCTTTCCGACTACCCTCCCGCCCCAGGCAGCTGCACACATTGAAGAGCAGCAGTTTGATGTCAGGGTGTAAAACAGCTCAGCAGCGTTGCCTAGAATCACCAGTTACAGCCCAATGTGCCCAGCCTGGTCGTGCAGGGTGCTCCTGCTGACCTCCACTCACCTGGGGAACAGGAGGGCTTGAATACTTATTTAACAACCAAAAAACCACCCTTCATAAAACAAAGTCAATGAAAATCCTGAGCTGAGGTCCCCAAGCTGTCACCACTGAGAGTCTCCAGTAACTGCAGGTTACATGTCTCAAAGTCGCCTCTCACAGCACAACTCTTAATAAAGACCCTCCCTGGTGAGAAGCGCAGCCCCCAGCTGCAGCGAGCAGAAGAATCATTGCTTGCCAACAACACGCTTCAGCAGCAAGATCACAGGCAGCCAGCACCACCATCAGATGACAAAAAAATCAAAGGCAGCCTAGATCTCCCTTACCCTGCTCTGTCTTTCAACACAATGTTCAAATCAGCTCTGAAAGTTGTAACTTAGGTTTATATTATACCTCCTTGTCTTTTCAGATGTTACTGCCCCAGCTAGGCACAGCCTCTGGCACGGGGATCACCCGTTCAACTCCCATGGCTACATCTGAGAGCACTGTACACTGGGATGCAGCTTTAGTGAGGCCAAGAAAGCTATGCGAGGTATAAAAACTTTTGGAAGAGAGTCTAGATGCAACACCGAAGAAGAGGTAAGAGAGGTGAGCCCTGCACAAAGCTTGGCAGCATCCTAATACATTTAATGTCTTTAGATAAGTTTATTTAATTGTATCTTTTCACATCACCAGTGCTTAAGAAGTTCAAGTTTAACCTGGGGGAAAAAAGAGAGACTCATGTGGATAGGTAAAAGCCCATCTAAAATATTAGAGCAATTTTTACAGCTAAATATTAAAACTATATCAAGTTGTTTCTTCAACTATAGATACTATAATTATGTTAAATGTAAGATTATTTCTCCCCATTTAACAAGTCCCTGGTCTTGTCTGCTTGCTTGAAAAAAAAGCAAGTAGACAAGGTTTAGCTGGGCCAGGATGAAAGCACAAACATCTTGAGGCCCGTGCCAGCTTAATTTAAATTGCAGGGTACAACGTCTCCAGCCGCAGGGGGACAGCAGCCCAGCTGCTTGCCTCGACATCTGCGGCCGCTGGGAAACCCATCCCCAGGCTTTAAGTACAAAACTGTGCTGCTGGAGCGAGTCCTCAGGACATTTTCCCCTTGACTCTGGGGCTCATGCTGATTTGTTGCTCCCTGACAAACAGCCCCATCCTTCAAACATGGGAGACAGCCCATCTTATCCTTCAAGGTGCCCTGCCGTCTTTTCCCCTTGCTCCTCCAGCAGCCCCTTCTCCCCTCCACCCGAAACCTTCCCTGCCCTGGCACCAGGGGAAGCTGATCCTTTCCCCTTTGTTACCATCAGCAGCCTCTTTGCTCACTGACTAGGGATTTGCATTTTTCTGGCTCCTAGGTGCTTTTTGGGCATCTGTACATGTGTCTGAATTAAAAGAGGCTTCTGAAAGCTGAACGCAGCTGCAGCAACCAGCCAGTGACCTGTGAAGGGGCCCATGGTCGTGTAGTTGCACGACTGGGGACGATTTCCCTTGGGCTTTTTACTTGGCCTCACTCCCCTTTTCCTGCTGTTTCTGGCTTCTGTTACAGCGGTACGTGAACAATGCACCCTGTGTGCATGTTTCCCATTTAGCGCACAGGCTTGTAAAACGTTTTTAGTATGTGATTTACAAGGGTTCTGGCTTGGACTGAAATCGTTCTCCTCAGAAGCTGAGCAAGGGTGGACTGGCTGTTTATGGAGGGCAAGGTGGGAGCTGGCAGGCAGGACGAAGGCTCTCGGGTCACTGGCAGACCCAGCATCCACCACTGCAGCCTATGAGAAGTGATAAGGAAACGGCACCATTCTTCCCTCAGCCGGCATTAGCCCCAGAAAAGCATCCCCATTTCCAGAAGTGACATCTTTTGGAGATAAGCAATATCAAAAGCAGAAGCAACGAAAAGCCACTGTAGCGTTTGAGCCAAATCTGTGACCTTTTCTTCCCCCAGAAAATTGCAAAAAAGACTAGAAACATAGAAGTGGAAAAAACAATGGCATTTTAGTTAAGTAGTTGGGAAAAAAACCCGCCTGATGATTTTATAATCGGAATATATTTTAAAAGAGAATTCTTGTGAAAGCAACATTTAATTTAGAAGCATCAGGCAGTCCAGTTTGTTATCATTCGAGGTCCCTAAGCGATCTTTCCAAATGCTCAAGTAACTATATTAGACACAATATCCCATTCAAATTCCAATTCCTTACTCAACTCCAATAAAGTTTCAATTAGGAAAGATAATACAAACTTCCTGCCCTAAAAAACTGCTACCACATGCAATTAAAGCAGTAGGGGAACGAGGCAGCACTGTACTATGCATCTGATCAGCAGATGCAACGTTCAAGTCTCCCTCACGGTGATATGCATTATGAAATGGAAGACTGCTATGACTTGATTTTATATACATATATTACAAGATGATCTAATCTCCACTTCAAGTGCTGACAAAACGTACTTAATCACATCTTTGAGGATTCTTTACAGAGTTGTTGCTACAGCGTAAGTGCAGAGAAATGTTTCAGAGCTCTCTAGAAAGCCTACCTAAGATGATTTCTTCACAGGTTGAAGCACACAAGACAAGTGCAGAAATCTGAAAGGCTCCCCAGATACTGCTTTATAAAGGGTCATTGGGGGAGGTGTCTTAAAATAATCATAAATGTATAGGGTTTTTTCCCCTTCAGAAACACCTTGTCCCTGCTAGCAGCAGCTCAAGGATCCTGAGTTTGATCCCTGTTTTGAACCACTTTCCATCAGCTGCTAAAGTCAGTCAGCACTAACTGATGCTTAAACGGCATTTAGGCAGCACCTGACAGCACAGGTCTCGTGGCACCCGGTGGGATGCGCCTGCTGGGCTCTCCCCCCGGAGACACGTATGGCCATGGCCATGGGATTGTGGTTCCTGCCCGCTTCCCTGTTCCCAGCCACGCTGGGACCAGAGCGATGACTTGCACTGAGTTTGCCAGCATTAACGGAGGGAGGGGGTTGCTCTGCACAAGCAGCAGCAGTGCCAGGGCCAAATCCTGCCCTGCTCCCAGGAGCAGGGGAAACCCTAGGCAGGAGACAAGCTGCTGAGCCCGCTCGCTTTCTCTGAGGTCTCAAATCACCTCCTAGGGCCGTTTCTTTCATTAGGACAGTTTAGTGACTATAATCCCTCCGTGCATGAAGCCTTCACCTCCCTCTGCTACCTGGAAATGTTGCATTTCTTGGCTGCACGTATCTGCGGTGACTAAACTGATGGAAGGCTCCTCAAGACACTTAGGAAAGAAAAAAGGTCATCCAGCTGTTACCTGAATCCTTTGAGCTCTGAAGGTAGAAAGGATTTGGGGTGGAAGCTGTGGGACTGCATGATTCTGAGCTTGAAGTTGCATCAGACAGGACATTCTCAGCACTGCAAATGTGCTTTGGCACACCAAAGGTGTACAGAAAGATGCCAGAAATAGCTTGGAGGTCTCACTTTGCATTTTTTTTGCATAAAGTTTTTCCTTTAGTTCAGCCATTTCATGTCTCTCACGTCAATTTGCTGAAGCAGCTTTTTCTTTTTTTTTTTTATTTCCCAATACCAATTCCTGGGAACCACAAAGGGTGAGGCAGCCCACAGCTTTCAAAAGAATGACATTTCTCTTGGCATATTGATTACCAATACTGCCACTGCACTCCACATGCAAAAACAGATTTCTGAGAACGCCAGGACTCTTAAATAAAACACTATAGCTCAGTAGACTTATATTTTCTAGCTACACTTGAAAAAATCCATGCAAAAGTTCTTCCTTATTCCCCTCCTGCTTTTCTCTTCTCCAGAGCCAAATGTCAACATTAGAATTTAAAACCTCCATAAAACATGTTACCATGTGTTTTGCTGCTCTCTTAAATGAGCTTTTCAACCATATACTGGCAGTAGCCTAAATATTCAGTGATGGCTTTATAAAAGGAGAGGGAAAAAGCCTTCTTTCTCTCATCTCTACATAAATATTTTTGCTTAAAACCAGCCAACAGCTTGAACAAGAGATGACTGGCACATAAAGTGATGTAAATAAATGTAGCTCATATCAATTAACCATAGGAGCAGAGAGAGGAAATGAGAGAGCATGCGTATGTGTGGGTGTATGTGCACAGACAATAATACAGTAAAAAATTTCATTGCAGAAGTGAAGTCTAGTAACCTAGCACCCAGAGGTGTCTGAAGTGAGGTCGCCTGTACAAACATTATTTGCCCTCCCTGCGCATTTATCCTATGCCTTGCATTTCATAATCACATGCCGCTTTTTTCCGTCCCAGATAATTCAATGTTTTGCAGAGGTGGCACTACCTGAAAGTTATTCAACATTTGATCCTCATCACTTGGCTGGCTCGTGCTGGCTCGTGCCTTACATACTGCACATGATTCCAGCGCTTCTCTGGACACAGAACTATTCATTTTCCATATAGCCCTCAGTGAGTTGCCTATCCTATAGATCCTGACTGCTTGCCAGCTTTAATGACTGTAACCATGCAACTCCTCGGTGAAACAAAGGAATGGTACTACTTCTTATTTAGGAGATGTGGAAGTGGCCGTAGAGACAGTCAGAAGTGTCCTCTTATTTCAGTGCCTAATTTGGGATTTTTAGAGACTGATTCTTCAGAGGCAACTGCATCCAGTAATGCTTCCCAGTGCCTCCACCCTGCCTTGCCAGGGAGGGAAGGATCAGTGATGCCTTTGCCTGGTGATGAGATGGCCATTTCCTCTCAGGAGCTGACACTATCGCCGCCCGCCTCAGCCTGGGCTGCACCCAGCTCTCTACCTCCCCAGCATCTTCCTGCCCCTGTTACCACAGCATACGGAGGAGCTGCGGGGAGAGCAGACTGCACTTCCACTCCAGGCTCTGCCTTGCCTGTCAATTCTTTAATGGATGAAATTCAAAATGCTAATCCCAATCCACAAAGCCACCAGTGCACTGGGGTCAATTAACTCTGCAGCTGCCTTGCCACTGTGACACGCTTGGAACATGTTTGCCAGCCCCTGCCACAGATTTCCCGGGAGGAGGAGAATAAGCTCCTTTGCCTTCAGACTTGACTTCAGCTGAACCAGATTGCCTTTAGAGAGCCCTGGAAGAGCTGGCTCATCTCCAAATGCTACTGAAATCAGGAGTCCCATTTTTTTCCCCATGAATTTTGAGTCATGCCCCAACATGGCTCTACATTTTCCCTTCGCCATAAAGTCAAATTTCTTACTAAGGCATTTTAGGTAGGAGTTCAGTTAGGACGGAGCAGGCTGTGCTGTTCCCGAGTTGGCAGGAAACAACAGTCCCTAGACATTAACATGATGGACATGTCGACACGGAGAAACGTATGGTACCAATTAAGACAGTATCAACAATTATGCAGAACACAGTTGAGTGGATTAATTTGTTGCCTAGAGTAAAGGCTGCCAGTACGAAGCTGGCTGTCAAGAGACACACTTTCATCTTGTGTGCTGCCTTGTGCCAAATACAATGAAGCCCATGTGCACTAAGGATGATCGCTGGGTTTTCTTTTTCCACTAGCAATCTTGAAGCAGGGAAGGAGCAACCAATTAATGTCTCTACCTGCTGCCTCCTTTCTTCTCTGTAAAAAAACCAACAAACCTAAAAACACACTTGAAAAATCCCCAAATGACCATTATTCCCAAAACACGAAAATAAGAACTACAAAGTAACTGGGAAAGGATAGTTCTTTTCTTGCTCAAAAAGGTTTTCTTTTGCTGAGGAGCTGATGTGATAACTCATTTGTCAAACACACTTTTTCCCAGTTCTCTAAGCAGCAGAAGAAAAATGGTTAAGTCATGTGTGTGACTTTTTTTCAACTTGCTATTTTTACGCTGACCAGAAGGATACTTACACACTCTCCATCTCTTGCTTCCCACCTGTTCTTTGCCAAGGAAGATGCAGGATTACCTCTGGCAAATTGTGGCTAAGTTCTCCTGCCTTGCCAAGTACCTTCCAGAGGCTTGGTAAAATACCTTAACTGTAGAGGGGCTGTAAGAACAAGCAGCTGATTGTCTCTGAAAACCGTATGTTTGCAAAATGCTACATAGATCTATGGCTGTCAGAGTATTAAACAGCAAAGAAAAAACTAGGACTTGTAAATGATCACTTGCTGCATTAATAAGCAGCAGCATTTGAATTCCTGCTAAAGCTTTGTACCAGCTGTGCTTTGTCCCAAAATCCAATTAAAAAAAAAAAAAAATCTGCTTATGCTTGTTCCTACAATATGAAGAATATTGAACTACCCTTCATAAACTCTGCTGTTGCTTACAGAGCATATGGTCCCACATCAGGCTCTCATTTCTCCGTATTTAGCCTTGTTAAACAACAGCATGCCTACCTGAGATATAAATTACCTTGAGGCTTGGAGTAATGCCATCCTGAGTAAGGAAACTATTCATAACACTGCACTCCTTAATTTAATGCAGGCAAAAGTCCCCTGCCCACTTACAACACAGCACACGCTGATCACAGTTGTTGATGGAGAAATCCAGTTTTAATCCAACATTCCCAGTAAACATGTTGTTCTCTGAGCAGCAGAGCCATGAAATCTGGTTTGTATCCTATATGCCTTACTCCCCCAGACATTACATTTGTAGAATATTTGCAGTTTGGCAATATTCCCATCACAAAACCTTCCAGCTCCTTCCTACTATCTTTATTCCTACTAAAAGTAGGTAGGTAAAGAGCTAGAAGCTGCAGGGTCCCAGAAACCATCTCCTTCTCAGACCAGACATAGGGCTGCCCTTTCTTAGGGACCACACTCCTATGGGCCTCTCCTACTCTGACACTGATTTTCAGGGAAAAATATTTTTCAGACCTTTCCCCCTTGGCCAAATGTGATCGAAACTGGTCAACTCTTACCAAAGCTTTTTAGGGTAAAGAACGGATAGACAGTATGAGACATCAGACTAACACAATTTATATCTGCCACGTGTAACTGCAATTCATATCTGTGCTCTTATCTACTACGTGTAAGTGCAAAGGGGCATCCAGCAAACTGTTCACCAGGTACTGAGTGTGAAGTCTGAAGGTGTTTCTGTCTAATTAGCAATTATTTGCTGATATTGCACAGATAACACAGGGCACTTCACAGGATACTGAGCCTTCAGAGAGGCACTTCATGCTTCCCACCAGTGTCTCAACCACTGCACTAAGGAATGGGAAGGAATCTTCGAAGCTACTTCCAACACCGCCACAGAAATCTAACGTATTTCTGGGCCCAAGTGCTTTGCCCTATTTTTCTAACTTAGGGCTCATTTTTCTTCATTTCAAGAGCCCTGTGCCTAGGGTTGTTTTCTTCCCTGTGCTCAGGGATTTGCATAGACCCAACATTCTCCAAACGAAAAGATAAAATCTCAACAGGCACTTCCTGGAAAGTTATTCCTGCAGCCAGTAATCCTCTGCCCACTGCCAGGCACACCGTCTTCCTGGTAAATACCAGCTGGATCTGTGCTGGATAGGTGACTTTCCCACTGTGTGGAGAGGAAAGAGGCAGTTCTCAAAGCACACAGGCGCAGACTCCCCCTTTGATGGCTTCCCCCTGGAAAGGAGCTCCTCGGAGCGCACAGCAGCTCCTCGTGTCCATATAGACCCCCCAAAGCACACAGATGCCTCCTGCCCTCTGGCCCATGGCCACTGCTCCCAAGCTGCACTGCCCCAAGGCTCCTTCTTATCTGCTATTTCCAGACGCCTCTGACACAGCCTAAGGGGTAGAGGGGACTAGCAGTAATGCCAGGGAGAACTGAGGAAGGTCAAAACAGGGCAGGAAAAATTGTATCCATTCAGATGTGCCCAAATATGGGTGTTTTTTTTTTGCAATTAAACTTCTAAACATCTACATCATTAAGAATTTTTTCCTCCTGCTGGCAACTGCAATAAAAACGTTTGCTCCTAAACATCTTGTCACTACCACCTTTTTTCCTTTTCTACTATTTTCTTTCTCTTTTACTATTTTGGAGCTTTCCCAGTGTGAAATGTCTTCAGAAATGACAAGATAATACAAACATCCACAAAACAATAAAAAAGATGAGAGAGGAAAAATAACTGCAAGACTTCATTTAGCCTTTTAGACTTAGTAGCACAAGAAAAGGAGGAGAAAAATAGTAAACTTAAAATTCTGAAATACCTACATAATCACCTCCCTTAAAAAACCTCTCAAGTTTTTCTTTGAAAAAGTACTTCTGAATACATGGAGATGGGCACCTTCCGAAAGAAAAGTCAGGTTTTGGTGAAGCCTTATTTTTCTGCAGGAAACATTTCACTGGAGGAAGAAAAAAGCCAGCTCATTGTAATGAGAGTTTAGTCATCACCATCGCATGATCGGTGATTAAGAGGAGCATGATGCCATGTAGACTGCCTCCCTACCAATTTAGGGTAGACAGAAGCTTCAGGAGGCCTTGGGTGATGGGAGAAGACACAGGACAGTGTGTGATGTCACAGCAAGGACAGTTATTCTTCAGCACCGCTGGAATGGGCATGAGCTTCCCACCCTCCCACAAGGAAGAGGAGAGTAGAGCCCATGTGGAGCCTATGCCATTTGTGGGAGTGGGAATAAGAGACAGCAAAACGATCCAACTCCAGCCTGCTCTTAAAGAAATGACTTAGTCATACAAATATACTAAAATATTAAACATTGTTTAGGTATTGAAAAAGTACTTGAAAATTAAATGTTTTTTTCACAAGGACTAGAGAGTGTAAGCTCAAAAGCCATGGCAATCCTCCTGCAAAGCTGCCTCAAGGGCACCTCCCGAGACGTTTCACCCTAGTCTGCTCTGAGAATTTCCTTAAGATGGGAGATTGCTGAACAGGGCCCTCATGGTACCCTCTCTTGGTTGCTACGTTCAAGATGACGTGACAGAAGGTTTGCACAGAAGGCTGGGAAGATCTGCTGGTTCAAACGCATCTCCTCTACTAGCAATGAGACTAACAGGATTTCCTCCTGACAGCAAAACCGCCTTTTCTTCCCCAAAGACACAGAGCTCACTGGAGAAAATGCAAAGCTACGTTGCATCCACAGCTACACATATCAAGAGGGAAATCACCTCTCCGTACACGAGTCTTTCTGTATGGCACACAGCAGCAAGCCCAGGCTGGGTCCTGAGAACAGTTACCTCCCACGTCCTCCCCTCAGGGAGCACTCGCATCCTCAGACTGCTTTCCAAGTCAAAATCTGCAAATACATGGCGCTCTCTAGTGTCTTTGCTCTGCTCGGGAGAAACACAAGTATCCCAAGGTGCTGACATCATTCCAGACAGCATGGTACAAACATCCAGGCGGAGGGATGCCCAAGGCCTGCTATTAATTAGGATGAGTTTGCCAGCGTATCTGTTTGATTGAACCTTCTGGTGGAAGCCACTCCAACTATCTTGCTCTGGCCCCCACCAGCAGCGCAATGCCTCCCAGAACAGTCATTTAAACAAAAACAGGTTTTTAAGCCACACTCCTGATGGAGAGAACTATTCCAGGAAAGTTTCTGATCCTGAATTAGGTCCCTGCAGAATGTGAGTGTGCTTCCGTCATCTCCCAAATTGGCCATCAGCGATGCGTAACGCAGGTTGTAGTTTCAGGGTGCAAGCTCAGAGGAGAAATCCTCATGGAGGAGCTGGCTCAGAGATGGCACCAGGGAGGGCTTAGCAAGCCACAGCACGAGTGGTACAAGGGCAGGCTGAGGATTCCTTCAGGACCCGCAGGTACCATTAGCCATGCAGAACAGCTTAACTCCTGTCAAGCAGCATGGATGAGAGCAGCCCCGATAGAAACAACAGTTTTTCCCTTATGTCTTGCCTCTTCCCATCACTGCTTCACTGGGGGAGGGGGCAAGGGCGAGCACAATCCAAAATGGCAACTGTTTTGATTTGCTCTTAAAATGGCTTGCTGGTCCCTTTATTACTACATTTTCTACTCTGTTATGCTGTCATGGTGCCTCTCTTTCTCCTGTGCTTCTCTGAGGCTGACAATTCATGACAGAAATACAGCATATCCCACAGACTCATAGCCTCAGGTCCAACTGTGTGTGCCTAAATGACAAGATCGATGTGGCAATCTGCTGCAGAACATACGAGATTCCCCCTCTCCCCCTCTTTCTCTCTCTCTCTCCCCCCTTTAATATACATTTCACATTAAATCAGCATCTAAAAGGAGGAGGCTCCTCTAGTGCCTAGGAGAACATATTTTCTTCAAGCTTGCAATGCTGGTTGGTGACGGGGGGAAATTCGCTTGTACCGTATAATTGATTTGATGTATGCCATGTTTCAGCGGGATAAACACCACCCTCTGGACTCCTTACATTCCAGCATCTCCAGCCTAAGCTCCTTGTTAAAGCATGTAGGGAGTCCAAAGACACTGAGTAGTTTTGACGTGAAGATAAATGCTCTTATCTTCAGCTTCCAATGTTGCTTCTCTGAATAAGCACTCTTGACAGTTTTCACTGTTTAAACTGCTTTTCAGCTGGGGGTGGGAATAGGGGGAAACCATATTAACCCACCTTATTTCAGCAAACTTCTCTGCTGGCACAATAAGCCAGGCTTGTCACCAAACCAGATGACTTCCACTGGGACACATCACCACAATTCACAGGGAATAAGTTAAGGCCCCATGTAGGCAACAGGCTTAAGCACCTGAATAAACCTGCAGCTTAAGCTTATCTGTTGCTTTATGGGCTTAGCATGTCCCAGATGGACATGCATCTCCAGAACCTCGAATACAATTGCAACACACCAGCAAAACTACGCATCCAAATAGTACTATGCTGTTGAGGAACGTTATTATTTTACAGCCACGCAAATGCTAAAACATAAATAAGTATCTTCCAGGAGGCCAGCGCAAGAACCAGGAAGAAAACTTGGTCCTCCAAGTCCTCCACCTCTTGCTGTAGCAAGCTGTCCTTCAGCTCGGCCTCTCATCCCAGAATATGGGAGTGAAAATCCTGCTTTGCACTTTCTACCTCCCCTCGCTGGAAGGCCGACTACAGACCACAAACCTGACCATTAAGGCACAGCTCAGCTGGAGCCCAGGCAAAGCCCCACTGATTTGAATGAATCTAGGGTTTCACTTCCTGCTTCTCTATATGGGGATTAAATAAATATTCTCCTGCTAGGAAAACGCCACACATGCTTGCCTGAGTTCAATGGGATCTTTAAAGTAAAGATACAGAAAAGTTGCAATGATTTCCAGTGGTATGGCAGGGGGTGAGTTTCAGGGCCAAAACAATATTTCAGGCACTGTAAATCCAGTTCATGTGTCTTTAATACAATGGAACAGACTTTGACAGGAAAAATGAAAAAGATATATTAAAGAAAAAAATCCAGGAGAATAAATTGCCAGAAGAAATAATATAAAATGCCTTAAGTATATCAGGAGGGAAATGCCTAGAGAAACAGTAGGTCTCTGACAGACCCAGCAAGTAGAGGCAGCAATCAAATAGGGAGGTTGCAACCAAGCCAAACAGTGTCTTTGCAATCAGTATTCACACTGGAGTATGATTGGGGTTAGAAAAAAGCAGAAGAAACAGCTATTCTGGAGGTCGCTGTCTACCCTGAGACACTACCCAACATACAGGAATAAAGTAAATAAATAAGAGGAGCACTGGAAAAACTCAAGATATCCCATTGAAATGAATCAGCTGGACTGACAGCAGCTTTCTAAATGCACTGGCCAACAAAATAACTGAGCTCCTGAAAGAATATGGAATTCATCTTCACACAGCTGTCACTGCAAAGGGACCCAAATTATATCTGCCCTTTAGAAGAGGGCCAAGATCATTGTGGGATGAGTCCAACAATTATAAAATGCCCAACTTAAGAAAACAGCTGAGAAAAATCATGTAGCCTGAAGTGAAACCCCCTCAGGCAAAATGCAGCAGCAGATTTTTTAAGTCAGTGAAGTTACTCTGAATTTCTAGTGGAGGAATCCAGTTTTGGTACTTGCCAGAGCATTTTGTAAGAGCCTTTGAACTCTGGCAATGAAATATTCAGCTGCACAAATCAACAAGCCTACATCTATACCCAGTTCCTAGGGTGGTAAGAGCAAAGAGTCACAGGGTTGTCTAAAACAAACAATATTTTTGAATAATTTCTGCTAAAAGTATCGGAGAGGAGATAAACTCTGTTTTACTGGACTGAGTTGAAAAGCCACCTAGACTATGTACGTGCTTGTATTTCAGGATGAAGTTTTCAACTTCCTATAAATGCAATCTCATCCCCTCTTCATCCCACAAAATGCTAATCACAAAACAACCCAAATTTAATCCCGTGTGTGGAAGACAGTATGCTTCTTGTCCTGCACACTAACCACTAAACTACACTGCCACGAGAGTGAACACCCTTTAGATCCACTGGTTACATTGACTATTAGTGATGCAAAATAGACAGAAATAGTAACCGCAGCTGGCGACCAAAGGCTCATTCAGGCTCCAACTGTATAAATTACAACCTCTTACTGAGAAAGCTCAGGGATATACTCAAAAAACAAACTGTGAAGCATGCCATAGATAACAGTTGAAAGAAACCAGACAAAAATCTGGCTCCCACCAACCAAACTTCTCTTGCTCTCAGCAGGATAGAAATTCTACATTAGAACAAACAGTTGCTCCTACTTTGGTTTGCTGTATGACAGATACCAAATAAAGCACCTCCTGAAAGATACCTGGAAAAAAAGACAAGACTCAGATGTCTTACAGATGTTATATATATCAGTCTTGAGTTTTAGAGACATCCTAATATGTCAGAAACTGTCAACTCTACATATTATTTGAGAAACTGTATTTCTATCAATTTAATAGCTGCAGAGATGAGAACTCTTCATACTTCAGTCTGGTCCTATTTGCGCAAATCAAAGAAGCAGAGTCTTACTGGATCCCCACTACAATCTACAACAAGGACAATAAAGGATATCAGAATTAGAAGTTACAGATATACCCACCTCCATGCTGGTATAACCTGGCATCATTCCTTTACAATCCAATCTGCATAGCTGACTATCTGGAAAACACTGTATTTCTATGGCACTAATAATTTTGCTGTCCTCTGTTTGGAGAGATTGTCAAGGTCAAACTGTAAGATCAAATGGGGAAAGA
>NW_009232545.1:52563-65104 GCF_000690835.1 Fulmarus glacialis
TATGCAACCTTTGTATAGGATTGTGTCTAGCTGCTGAAAAGAGCGATGCTCCAAATAACCATGTATAGAAGCGTTTGGGGATCACAAGCAATGGAGACATGCACCTTAGTAGAAGTTGATAACCTGCCAAATTTTCTAGCTTTCTCTCAAGACTGTAGACATTTCACCCTCTCTATAGATATGGTGGAAACACTGAGCAGAACGCTGTTTTTCTGGTTTCAAGCTTAGAAAAACAAGTGTTGAGTAATTTCTGCATTAAACTCTTTAATAGTCAACTTTTATTTCCCTCTCTTCTTTTACAAGTTACATAAC
Organism: Fulmarus glacialis; assembly: GCF_000690835.1. Lineage (NCBI taxonomy): Eukaryota > Metazoa > Chordata > Aves > Procellariiformes > Procellariidae > Fulmarus > Fulmarus glacialis. Next base: position 52,876 of record NW_009232545.1, read on the forward strand.
CAGAGAGAAAAATTTACCAACTTTCTCAGGGAGCAAAATCTTAAGCAACTGCTTTGTCTCTTGTGTTTTAAACACCACGGTGCTCAGACTTCATGTTCAGGCCACCGACATGTAACATTTACCAGAAAATTTCTCTGGGGCTACAAAGAATTATCCAGTGAGAACAAACTCCATCCGAAAAGCAAAAATAAAACCACTGATTTTGATTCCTGGCTTCTCACCATGAGCTTGAGAAAGTCCTCACCACTTGCACAAAGAACAGAATAAGTACCCTTTGAAAGTGGCTTTGCAATGTTGGTATGGAGACACTGCTATGGGGTGGGTTTTTGCAAATCCACACCCAAACAAGCAGGCAGACTGAAGCGAACAGAATTGCTTGAGTTACGCTTGAGTTACCCATGGGTTTTTTTGCTGGCATCTAGTCTAAATTATTTCTATGTGTATGTCTCAGCATGCTCTCTATTATCAGCATCGATAAATACCACAGCTGGATCAGGACTCTGCATCTACAACACCCCCTGGTATGGCATAAAGAGGGGAAGCTTGGGGGTTGATTTGACATGATGTGCTACAGTTCTAGGACTTTTTATCTACATAACATTTACCAGCGATGTGGCTTGTATTCAGTTGCGGGTCACAGGCATGACTGAGCAGTGCACTAATTGCTGGAGAACGTTGCACTCACAACACAAGCTGGTTACCATTGGGAGCACTCCTGCATGACTTCAACCTTGGTCCACCAGGAAGGAAACCACTCTGAGCACACTGGTGGTGTGCATAAGGGATTACTGCAAAAGCACAAAGATTGATGCCAGGTAAGGAATGCCTCCAGCATACATTAACATACCATGTACAGCACTGCCAGCTGTGCCATGCTGAGCACCATGTACTTGTGCTGTCTCGGGTATCTTCTGCAAGCAAGCATCAAGCCGCATCTGCATGGCATATTAGTCCCTTTATTCCAGCACTACTTGACTATAACCCATTCCCATAATTAAAATGAATAATACTGGGAGGACAACATGGAACTGTGTTTGTGATCAATGAGTTTTCTAAAGTCAGCAGTGATTTTAAAGGCCACAGTGCCTTGGTAAAACCCAAGAATAACTTCCATTTCAGAAGGTGGAGGCACTCTGAAAACCAGCTCTTTTTAATGCATCTCTATTGGGACCCCCCAAAGCATTTTCCATATGCTGGGCAAATATTTGCTTGTGCAACAGTGTATTAGAGTCTCCAGAAAGCAGTATGTGAAATTAATCAGCTCAAAAGCCTAAATATCAGCCAGCACTTACGAACCGAATAGCACTTAAATTTGATGAAAGTTCTGTCTGAAAATTCAGGTGTAGTTAGCAAAGGATTTTTAAATTACAATTTTTCTGAAGCGTCCTGGACTAGAAAGGCATTTACACATACGCAAAAAGGGCCAAGGGTGAGGGTAAAGGGCAAAACCCAAGTAAACAAATGTCTTTGATGAAAAATTCTACTTCAACTAAAGTCTACATCTTGACATCCTACTAATGTCAAAGCAAGACAAGTTGAGGCTCAAAGGGAGCAGGCTGAAGCCTTTGCTGCTACCCAGACTCTTGCGGCCATTATCCCTTCATGCAGCATTCCTACATGAAAAGTATTTCTCAGCCTAGACTCAGCAGAGCTCTTAAGTACATGCTGAACCCAGTCAAATCAAGACTGGACAAGAAACAAGCTCTCATTCCATTAGGAGTTATAAAGCTCACTGCAGAAGTGCCTAGTGAAGTTATATGGCTTGTTTCATGTGAAAGGTTAAAGCTCTTCCTTACGTGAAAAAAATAAACGACATCTTCAATCCACTTCAGCAGAGTGCCTAGTGCTGTCAGGACCCTGATCACACACAGGACTGAAAGTATGGCTGCACTAGTTGTCTACTCTTAGCAAAAATAAGCCAGCCCCAAGAAATTACAGCTTTTTACCCATTGCACTGGAAGCTCTAGTTAATGAGCTTTCTCCCCCATATAATGTGACATTCTGAAGTTTAGTTTAACTTGGCACTTCTCGTTTCTGCTTTGAAAGCAAAAAGCTGCTCTAAAATATTTGTCCAGCAGAAGTTCACTCTTGCAGAGTAAAGAAACATTGAGAACGGAATGGAAATAACAGAAGGACAAGTTACTCAGTTGATTGACTCCACCCTTCACCAGGATGAGATTTTGGGACATAATGGCTGAAATAAAGTGCTGTCAGTCCACGCTCTGGGGCTGAAATTCTCCCTCCTGGCACTGCAGAATGCACCCTTTGCATGAGGCAGCCTTAAGGCAGCTTTGTGTACCTCTAATCTACAGCTGCCAGATCCTAGGCCCAGTCACCCGTGCAAGCTGGGGAAATCTGTAAGCTCTTCTATGCCGTGTGTGCTGGCAACAGACGCTCCTGCAAGCAAGGGTCAGCAGGATGCAGGAATAATCTCAACACGTCACCTTCTGCCAGGACAGACTGCTGAGAAGGGACTGTCTAGCAATTTTTTTCCCAGTCGCTCTTAAACTAGGATTCCTTAAGGCAAGGCTGAATGTCAAGTTGGAGGTACGGACAGCTTTAACACTAATTTGCAAACTCAACATCAGATCTGGGTTAGCTGCTTAAAGGCCCTCCACATCTGATAACAGACTTTTATAATAAACCATCTTTATGAGGACTGCTTGCATTCACCTCCAGGGTTCTTTGGTCTTACACCTTTGTAGAAAACTCATCTCCTTTATACTATAACACACTCAGAAATCCACTTTCGGCACGAGAGCAAATACTGACTTATACTCCCTCTGTCTCAAGTAGCTGCTTGCCTTTTTATAAACAAATTCACCTGCAGTGACTATAAAGCAGTAACAACTCTCCTAGGGAATGTTATGTTATGTATGCACATGATACATGCTAGTGTGTTTTAGGAAAGTGATACGGGTTTTGGAGATTAGGGGATAATAAAATTAAGAGAAATAACTTCTCATCTAATTCTTCAAAGGAAAAGACCACTCAGAAGAAAATGTGGCTAGATTCCATCCTTATAGGAATTTCCTTCCATTCTGCATTTGGCATCAAATTCTTTCCGATTTCTCTACTCAGGCATATTTTCCTTCAGGGAGAATACATTACAGTTAGAACACTGCCCATGATTTCATAATATGTATTTATGAAGTTAATCATACTCCTGTCTTTCAAGGCGTCTGTTAATCTGGGCTGGTAAATTCCTAATTATTCTGCAGGGCAGCAATATCAATCCTGAGCCCCAGTACAGTGGGTTGCCATGTTTAATGTTCAAGAAAATAACATGTTCTTTAGGCATGATCAGTGAGGGCTGTCTGGTACCGCAGTGGGCAATTTGCAATGTACACCAAAACTCTTCTAGTGCATTTATCTCCCAAATCTTTTCCCCTCTCTGCCCGTTAGATTTCCTCTCAAGGAAATCAGGGGAGACATACTGTGATAAACATCTAGCATAAACAGACACTGATCTGTTCAGTTAGATTTGTTTTACTTACAGAAGAGCACATGAGGGAACATACAACACAGAAATGAAAAGGTAGCTGCGGAAAGAAGCAGTTAAGTAGCTGCATGTAAATGGCAGGTAGGATGAGAAGTAAATGATTAACCAAAGAAAGCATGACTTAGGCTAGATATTAGGACTGCATTTCATAATGATACAGACAGCTGAGCACCAGGATAGGTTTGCCCAGGCACGCCGAGTAGTCTCTGTCATTGGAGAGGTGTGGTTTGGACATGGTTCGCCTGGCTTTGGGTCAGGAGGATGAAGTTCCCTCTCCAGGGCCTCGCTGATTTACATGGAGGATTTTAGAGAAGTCACAGATGTGCCAGGTTACATCAGACAAGACCTAATGGATATTCATGATTTTTAAAAAGCAGAAGCGACCAGCTGAGTAGAAATCGACCAGCCAAGTAGAAACGGACTTTGTTGATTTCCACCTTCCATTTTAATCACTTCTTACTGATCATGATGGCAAAGTACATAATTTGTCACACTGTAACACAAAGCCTACAGCACCTCAGCACAGATCTTCCCTCTCAACTAAATCGCTGCAACTCAGTGATGCTACAGAGGCAAAAAATCTGGCCCAAGCTAAATTCAAATTAAACAAGAAAGAAATTACAGCACAGTGGCACTTCACAGCAGACTCTAGCTTTTCTCACTGATACCTCTGGTTGTCCTTTAAACATGTATAAACACAGTATTTGCCTCTTGATGCGGATGCTGCAGTTTAAAACCAACACTTCACCTGCAGAATCCAGCACTCGGTGCATTTCTAATTAGAGCTGCTGCAGCAGCTTCTAATGTTTTAAAATACTGTTGTAATAAAACCTGCAGCTGTAAATTCAATATTTCATGAAGGCAAGCAAGACATTGTAGACAGAGTCTGAGGGAAAAATTTGCTCTTAATTGAGTCCTGTAATAAAGCATTTCAGGGAGAGAGAGGACAAGCAAGCAAGCTGGATTTGATCCTTCAATCCTGCCTCCTCCACCAGGAATGGGAACAATGCAGCATGCAGGAAAGGAATTCCTTGATTTTAAGCAACATTTTTATAGTAAAAATCCCTTTAGACTTTCTCCAATCTTAAGCACCACTTCATAGATTCTGGTTACATGAAAAACCCCATCCTCAAATGACAAATAGAAATTTTACGTTTCAAAGACAGCAGACTAGAGAGTTCAAAATGATCATACATACTATGACAGCAACTAGTATCACAGCCGAGACTGAGGTACGACGGCACAAGTAGCCAACGTGTACCCACAAATAAGAAGGCCCTGCCTTAAATAATTGAAAATGTAATAAAGAAAGAATTAAGCACTCTTTGGAACTTCGGAGAGTCACTACACTTTCTTCTTTCTACTTGATGAGAACTTGAGCCAAGTTTGCTTTGTCTGGAAACACAGCAAAGAGCCTAAAGCTAACAGAATATGGAACAAAAACAAATACGGAGCCAAATCTGCATCCCAACAGAGAGATACCGTAGATAGCAGTAGTGTTGCACTAACATCCCCAAAAGCATAACCCATGATGTTTGAAGCTAAAGGCCCTGAACTAGACCTCTGCTTCTACGCCTTAATCTTAGGTAGTAAGACTTGTGGGATTTGCAGTCATTCTCACAATCCTTTACTCTCACTAGGAGGAAGCGTCGGCCTGGACGTGAGGAACGGATAAAGGAAACACAGAGATGCTGATCTGACAACACAATATGTGCCTTTACATTCTGCAAAGCTCCAAAGCAGAGGAGGAGTTTGCTCTTTTTTACAAATCCAAATTTAGGCACCCAAATGTACATCAGAGAATCCAAATATCTGACCTCAATTTAGGGTGCTGCTGCTGCTCCCACTTAAGTTGCATTGACGTTTTGACATACTCACACTTTCAAAATTAGGCATTTATGTAACTGTCCAAATAGGAATTTGGAAACTAAAAATAAATAACTTAACCATGTGATTAGTTTCTTAACTAAACAACAGTCCTCTCTGCCTTATGGCTTTTTTTTTTCCTAAATGATCAAATTACTAATGTTATCCTCCATCATTCAGTTAGGGTTTGGGCTTGAACTAATCGCAAAAGATGCACAAAACAGCTATTATAGGGAACTGTCAGCAGCATGCAATAGCAAAATAAATCCTGCCTTTGCATGGGTTTATGATCACGCTGATGCGTGCCATCTTGGAGTGGATATTTTTAAACACTGTGCCATCTTTGGCTTCTGCAATAAAACGAGAGCGCACTAGCACTGTCAGGGCCCACATCCCAGGAAGCATTTTGCAAGAGTTATACAGAGTGCAGTTAAGCATCTGGTGTGATGCCCAGGAAACACAAACAGCCCTACCATCTGGGGGAGCTCAGATCCACAAAACAAACTCTGGGAGAGCTTAGATCTCTGTAAAGTGCTCAGTTTTCAAACTGGGCACCTTGATTTACCAAAACAACTAGACTCTACCAGTGATCAGTAGAGAAGGACAGACATGCAGCAAGCGCATTACTTCTTCCCATGAACAGCCTTCTGGGGGAATCCATCATAGAGGTGAAGCCTCTCTAACTAGTTTGGATTGTACAAGTAATATTTAGACAGCTAAAATTACCACAGGAAAGATCACCTCACCTACCCATGCAAGCAAAGATGAGACCAAGGCTGAAGCCATCAGATCCTCTGCCATAAAGATCCTCCCACAGACTTCCCTGCAAGATGCAAAGGTCTGCAAAGCAACTCAGAGCCAAAGCAGGATTCTCAGTGTGCACTTCTGCACAAAGAGAACCCTGCAGCTATTCCAACCACATACCAGACAAAACATGATTTGCTGAGAATTACTGAGAGCCGTCACCACATCCCTGAGTATCTCCTGAAAGAACAAGTCTCAAATCCTGCCTAGACTCACAGGTGTGATTGGGGCAGAATTTAGCCCCAACAAGGTTCAGAAGCAAAGGAAGAACATCACTTTGCTGACAAAGCTTGTCATCAGACAAGCAAAAAAAGTACCCAGCCTGCATGCACTAGTATCACAGAATCATAGAATGGTTTGGGTTGGAAGGGACCTTTGAAGGTCATCTAGTCCAACCCCCCTGCAAGGAGCAGGGACATCTTCAACTAGATGAGGTCGCTCGAAGCCCCATCAGCCTGACCCTGAATGTTTCCAGGGATGGGGCATCTACCACCTCTCTGGGCAACCTGTTCCAGCGTTTCACCACCCTGTTACAACATGGTGTTCACTAGCTATTCGAAAGCCACCTTTTGAAAGTAGGGGGCCTCTCTGCACTGGCCAGGTCACGCAGAGTCTCCTTTAAGGGCACATCAAGGATCTTCACAGAAGTGAGAATCTGGCTTGAAATCCATCCATTCAACAGTAACCTCCTTGTATAGCACAAAAATCTTGAGTACTTTTGCAACACAAATGGTAAAACGTGTTTCATAGCCATACTAGCTTTGAGAGTTTTCCAACATGCTAGACAAAACTACAAATCAAAGTAAAACAAAGTTTTAGCGGTTCTAGCTAAATGCCAAGTACGGCAAGAAGAAAATCAATCCATGGGAACAAGTAATAGCCTTTTTTTTTTTTGCTGCTCTCTTTATGCTTAAGACTAAAATAGCCGAGATATATTTAATGCATGGAATGACTGCAGCGATATGTAATACTTGAAACAGGGGCCTGGGATAAGTCTCATCAGCAACAATAACTGTTTACCAGACACAAATATCCTGTAGGTGTTAAATGAACACCAGGGACTAGTGTACAAGTGACACAGAGAAAAGATTGTCCTGGGGTATTGCAAGCCAGGAGCACAGCTGTGAAATTGTTCTGGCAGACACTGTTACAGCTAATAACATGATCCTTTCAAACACACACATTAGAGTCTTCGTGGCATTTGTAATTTGTTAAAACTCCCAATCCGCCACTTCATTCTGAGGACATGAGGTGAAAGTGAGCCTGTACTCCGCTTGCCTGCACACACCTTTGCTCACCAGCACTTTTTACGTGTTTTACAGCGCTTCTGCTAAAACACTGGGCAAGTATTAAGGGGCAAGCAAAGAGGAGAGTGATTTCTGTTGCTTGCACACCTATGGCTACATAGGGGACAGCAGCACAGACATGCCAGGGAAAATAGCATTTGTAAGATTCCACACCAGCACATACAGAAATACAGCAATTGCGATTCAGGTGCAAAGATAAACCACTGGCACCATTTAAATGAACTCTGTGTTTCTGAAATGCCAACTGTAAAAAACTGCTGATATTTAATTTCGTTAGATATACTGCATCTGGTGTTTATGGCTTAGTGCTGCTGCCAGAGAGCCCCAGGAGCTTTGGTCTGGGAGCCAAGCCAGTGTCTACCAACTTAGTTGGACTACTGTGGATACACAAAGATCCAATATTCCTCTGATTTAAAGCTTTCAGGCAGATTTTCAGAGACTTTTGTTTTATTTATAGCTAGCATGTGTGGAGAGAAATAAAACAGTCATTTAATATGCTGCGCAATTATGGGCTTATTTCTTCCAGTTTCACATTTCAGTAGTTTATTTTGAAGCACAGAGAATTGGAAATCTGCTTATTTCTACCTTAACCATTCATGTGTGGATAGACACAAAGAAATTCAGTAATGGAATGCCTTTCCATTAAAAAAGGAAGAGGCCAAATACAGTTTCATCACAAAAGCTGGACACTTACACTATTTATACAGATGGTCATCGTAACTGTTACAGTCACCTAACAGTTGAGTGTTTTTCCTTCTTCCACTCCTTATGGCAGAGATTTATATCCTTCTGTTACAGGAAACAGACTTGTCAATGAAGATGCCCTGGTGTTCTGATCCTTGAAGTTTTAAGATTCTCTTCTGCTTGAAACTAGAGTAGGTGCTCTCCAACCCTCCCTACAGAAAATTAGAATAATTCTGTTCATTAAATTGACAAAAAAATGCATGCCTCAGTCTAAAGAAAATTAAACAGAACTAGTAAAACCGAAGAATATACATTCCATCTTCAGAGAATATTTTAAGCATCTGTGTAGACAAAAAATATTAAGCAAAAGTGTGCACAATTTTATTTCACAGGGACGTGTAAGATGCTTGGCCATCTGCTGAAAATGTAAGGCTGCCAAATATCACAGATTCACACCTTGAGTCTGGAAATTGAGTTCACATGGCAAATCTGTGCATTTCTTGTGCTGTCTGCATTCCACCAGCCTTTCCTTTACCTACTACTCAGTTTTACACTTCACTGACTGCTAAGCTGGATTGCTTCACACTTTTTGAATGAGCAGAGCCCAATTCTGCAAAGTCCCACTGACTGCCACAGAGCTGCTGGCAGGATATCTGACTGTATGCTTGACAGGTTTTCAGAATTGGGGAACATAAGAAAATCAGAGTGTTTGGGAGATCAGGGCCCTCGCTCAAAGCCACTGGCATCAGGAAAAGGAATAACATTGTACAGTTCAGGGAAAATTCGTCCATTCTGAAAAAGTAATCAAAAGGAAAATCCTTAAAGGCTGAACTTTTACAGGCCACTAGCTTATACTATGAAAAAACCTGAGCCTTCCATGAATATCTGACGTAATCAAAACCCTGCCATACTTTTAATTCATATAAACCTGTTCCTTGTGTCTAAGTAGCTGAGAGTATGAGACTAGCGTTCCCCTAATTTAAAGGGTGTTAACCAGATCAGGACTAAGGCAACAACAGTAAAAACAAGGTTTCAGACAATCTCTTCGGAAATCTTGCACAGATTCATCATCTTGCCACTGTCTATAGCAGAGAACTTTATGGCGAGATCTACTAGATAGTGCAAAAGTCACCATTACAGTTGTTGAGCCTGGCAGGAAATAAATTTCTAGCACCTACCGGCAATTGGCAAGATGACAAATATAGATTGCACTTTTTAAAGTTCAGAAACCTATCTAACATTAATGCTGGTTTTCATAGTGTTTCCTCAAATATAAAAGTGATCTTTATCTTTAAACTCTTCTATTATTTATTAGTTAGTTAGCCAATTAGCAGGCATCCACTCACAGATTTTTATCATTGAAACTGTGGTATACCTCTAGTGCCCTCACAGCTCAGAGCCTTGGGGTCCACGTTAACACAACGTGTATGTCTATGACTGCAGCTTGTACTGCTTTACCCCCAAACAGGCTACCTCGCGCAGGCATCACAGTCACTATACTGATTGTGGGGGAAGCCTCACTGTAAGATACAGTCAGGTCAAAAAAGCTGCAAAATACTCTGACTTTTTACCTTTACTAAATCATTTGCTTGTAGAGCTGTCTTGCCAGCAAGCCTGAGCTACCTAGTTCAAAGGCAAACCAGGTAGCATCGCTGAGCTGTGGTCACTGCTGTACAGACACATCATGTATGACAAAAGCTACATCACTTCTTTTTTCTTTTACCTTATGTTTTGATACTTTGTAAGGAGTATTTTTCACTGGACAACTTACCTGCTTATGTCCAGGATATGCTAAATTACGTGCCTTTTTCTGTAGGTTTCAACACAAACTGCAAACAGCATTTCATAAGATTCAACTTTTCTTGTTCTGTCTTATCTGTAAAATAGGGATAACCCTCACCTGTTGTCCTGGTTTTGGCTGGGATAGGGTTAAATTTCTTCCTAGTGCTGTGTTTTGGATTTAGTATGAGGAGAATGTTGATAACACACTGATGTTGTTGCTAAGTTCCCTCCTAGTCCAAGGACAGCTCCCATGCCTACTGACTGAGCTAGGTACACAAGATGGGAGGGAACGTAATCAGGACAGCCAGCTCAGCTGGCCAATGGAGTATTCCATACCATGTGACGTCATGCTCAGTATATGAATGATAGGCGTGATCCAGGAAGTACCGATCGCTACTTGGTTATCGGTCAGCGCGGGTGGTGAGCAATTGCATTGTGCATCACTCATTTTGTATATTCTATCATTATTATTATTATTTTCCCTTTTCTGTTCTATTAAACTATCTTTATCTCAACCCACGAGTTTTTCTCACTCTCACCCTTCCGATTCTCTCCCCGCCCCACTGGCGGGGGGAGTGAGCGAGCAGCTGCGTGATATTTGGCTGCCTGCCCGGTTAAACCACGACACCTGTGTTGAAAACTTTATTTTCTAGGAGCACTTACACAGCAAAGCCTGCTGCCCTGCCTGCCTCTAAGGGGACAAGCACAGCATCCCTTGAAATTCTGAGATATCTTTAATTCCCTCTCCCTTCCAATCTGCTGCCATTATTTAAAAATCATTTCCTCTTCGTTTCTTCTGAAGGTCCTCAGTTTTTTTTTTTTTTAATTCAGATAAAAAAAAAACATACCCATATTTGGACAAGTTCTTTGAAAAGGATCTGTTGTCAATACCACACCATTCATCAGCTCAAAAGTCAAATGGATTTCTCAGAACTCCTGCTTGTTTAGCCATCTTCCTCTGTAGTTCTCCCAGTGGGACAGAATGAAATTAAATTTAAACTAGGCTTTAAATTATTTAGTCAGAGATAATTGCGTTTGGAAAGTCATACTAGAGAATGATCACCCAGGGAAGTAGCTAAATATGATTTTGGGAGAGGAGGGGGGGCAGAAGAAGGGAGTCCACTTGTCACATTAGGTACAGTAAAATCACAAACGTTATCAGTTCTCATAAGAGGCACAAGCTGCTCTTTCATTCTGGTTGCACAGAAAATAATTTCCTGCGCACTTAAAAACGGCATCCTTTCTTCTCTGAAGGAATCAGGCCCTATGGGGGCTGAAAAACCTGGTGAACAGATTACCTCATTTTTAGGGGGACGACATTTTCCAAATAAAAGAAGAACAAGCAGAACTTGTTTTTACATTATTAACTTTTCATAATGACATGAGGGCCTCCTAAAAGGGACAAAAGCTAACTAGCATAAAAAGGCTGCGTTGATCTCACTGTTGCTTTTAACTCAACAGTGACACAGACAGGTTTCCTTGAGGAAAAGAGATTCAGATATAGCTAAACTAGAAAATATATCATAAAACAAGGATCATTCATATTCACCTTAAGTAATAAAATAGTTCTGTCAATATCCATCCTTATTTTACTCCCCTCTCTCTCTAGCCATCATCATGCACCATCATTCCCCTGGATTTATCCTGATAGAAGCAGAACAGTCCTGCAACTGCTTCCCTTGGACCAGTATTTCATAATTATCTTCTCAGAAAAACCCAAACCCTCCCCTAACAGACTAGAAAAAATCTACTCTGACTGATTGGAAAGGAACCAAAATGATGTAGGAGCTGAGGTAAGATGCTCAAGGCTGGCACACACCAGCACCTCTGAGGCAAAAGGATGCTGTTTTGGGCAACTCTTGCATGCTGGGCTTACTGCTGACTGTGTGATGGCTCGGGGTGACCATCATGCTGGGCACTGCTTTTTTAATTTTCCAGGGATGACGGACAGTCCTGATCAGGAAGGAAAGGACCATGATTGCAGTGACCGTGACAAGTAAAAGTGTTCTCCCCCGTGCACGCAAATACACGTGACAGAAGTAAGCAAGAACGCACCTCTATGTGTGTGTAAGCGCACACCGAGGCAGCAAAGACCGCTCTCACATGCATAGCGCAAAAATCACGCTTCTACATCATACCAGCAATCATAAATTTCTGGCCTTCGTATCTTTCCCAGAAAGCTCCACTATAACACCGTCCCCGGAGCAGAAGCACCACTCTCCTCTCCCCACCGCCGGGAGAGGCCTCATCCCGCACCTCGCCCCGTCCCGGCCCCCCTGAGGGA